>NW_021703768.1:143968425-144038801 GCF_005190385.1 Monodon monoceros | reverse complement strand
GGCGGCTCGGCCGGGCGCCGGCGCCGGGGCGCGCGCGGGGCGGGAGGGGCCCCCCAAAGGGGAGAGACAAACAAGAGAACGGCCAAGAAAAAAAAAAAAAAAAAAAAAAAAAAAAAAAAGGGACAGTGTGAAGTTGTGTCTTATCATGTGAGGAGGCTGCATTAGACAGGGTGTCTCTGCCTGCAAGTAACAGAACAATCCCCACTGGAATTAGTTTTATAAGGGAATGTGGTGGCTCACGTGATAAGTCTTTAGGTGGGGATACCCCAGATGCAGGATGTTAGGGCTCCTACCCTGCTTCTCTGTAGTTCTCCTGGTGCTCTGCCTTCCTCAGAGGGTTGACACCACCCTCTAATTGGGTCATAGGTGGCTGTTGGATGTCTCAGCCTTCATATCTTGATGCTTCAGTCTCCAGCAGAAGAAGAAGGGGTCTAAGGCCTTTCTCTTGGGAAGAAGTAAATTTCCTAGAAGCTCAACAGTAGACTCGCTCTCACTTGAAACCTGCCTACACCAGCCCACAGATGCTAATTTTAAAGTCCTCTTTGCTTGGAGGTGGTGGTAGGAACACATCCATCCTCCTGGTACCCTCTGTGATATGACCAAGACATAGATACCCATGACATCACTGCATTCGCATGGTGCAGTAGAAAGAACACAGACTGTGGAGTCAGACAGTCCTGCATTTGAATCCCATCTTCGTCCCCAAAGAGCTGTGTGACCTTGGTGGATCACTTACCCTCGGTGAGCTTTACTGCCCCTCGGGTGAAATATAAGTATGCAGCATCCACAGAGAACTTAGGAGAATGAAAGCATGGAGCACAGACACAGGGTAGGCATTGCTCAGTCATAATTCTCTTTCCATGCGTGCCTTTTCGTGGAGGGGGTCTTCCACTTATGCTTTCCTTTTCCTAGGTATAGGTCTCCATTTTGTAATTCTATCTTCTAGTACATGTATGGTGTAAAGGATAATTTAATTGAATGTATTTGCATATGGCTATATTTGGCATGATCGTACCATATATATGTATGTAGATAATATATGTATATGTGTTATATATACATATACATCTATGTTTAATCAACAGTTACATATTGAGGGGATATATCCTAGATTCCACCTTGTTCCAGGCATCCCAGTGTTCTGGTTTAGTGCTACTCAAAGTTTGGCCCACAGGTGGGCACCAGCTGGCAAACTGGGCTGCTGGTCTGGGACAGGATGAGCACAGAAATGAAGCATAAGCATTGACACATTTACGGTAACTTGACACTGCTGAGAGCTCCATGCCCGTGCTTATTTTTCTAATACTTTGTTTTTATTGTATTCTGCAAAAGTTTTGGTGTGTGATAGGTTGCAAAAACAAAAAACAGGGGCTTCCCTGGTGGTGCAGTGGTTGAGAGTCCGCCTGCCGATGCAGGGGAGGCGGGTTCGTGCCCCGGTCCGGAAAGATCCCACATGCCGCGGAGCGGCTGGGCCCGTGAGCCATGGCCGCTGAGCCTGCGCGTCCGGAGCCTGTGCTCCGCAACGGGAGAGGCCACACCAGTGAGAGGCCCGCGTACCGCAAAAACAAACAAACAAACAAAAAAAACAAATAAACAAAAAACTAGCCCTTCACAGAATCATTGAAGAAGCTTGCTAGAACAGACACATACTGAGCTACTTTTTGCCTTCCGGGTGCTAAGGTTTATTTGAAGTAAGAAGAGACGATTACACAAAGTTGTTAAACAAGAGTGCAAACACAATAGTGAAAAATAATGTCATTAGGCAGTCATAAATGACCCAGTGCCACATTCGTGGCTGGGATAACTCGTGCCACCGAAGTCCGCAAGAGGACGAGGTCACGGTACGGCAGTGGTGGGAAAACTCTTCCCTGAGCAGGTGGATTTGTTGTGACTTCCTCTGCATCCCGGGCCTCCCGTCAGGGTCTGCTCTGTCCCTTCTCACTCGGCGGCCTGACGGGTTAACCTCCCAGTGAGCGAGGGCCTGCCAACGAAGCCGGACGGAGTTACGTGTCAGGCTGCAGCGCGCACGCACTAAATATCCTGCTCCATTATCCTTGACGGGGCTTTGATGTGAGCGTAAAACACGTCAGATTACACGGGACGTCATGTCACGTGTCAAATCAGTGTTAGGGCTCCGTCCTGACACTTTAATTAGTACGGGCAGAGGGAAAGGGTGTATTATTTTTCTGTTTCAAGGCAAAGACCCTAACACCCACTGAGAACTGTTTGGTTATGCCCAAGCCTGCATGCGGCCTTCTCTCCTTTCACAAACACAGCCGGTACCCCCAGGATGACAGCCATAATGTCAGCTCATGAAAAGAGCCCGTAGCTGGGAGGTATAAACCTCACTAGATTCTTGTTCACCGGGAGCAGCGTGTGTGAGGGAGCTGCACCCCCCAGGCGGCCTCATCTTCAGCGACATAAACGCTCATCAGTTATTGACTTTGCAGTTTTCTGAGTCTTAAAACGTGACTACCGATGCTTTTATGCATCTCGTAGGAATATTAGTTGTTGAAATGAGATCACGCCTGTGGCACTGCTTAGATGCCGCGAATGATGCTGAAGGGGTAGGCGGGCTAGAGGGGAGGGGGAGGAGATGCTATTAGAGACCTTGGCTCTTAGGAACCCTTGGCCAATTAGCAGCAGCTTACCGCACAGCTGGAAACACCTCAAAACACCTTGCTTTGCTTGTGCCACCACAAGCAGGTGTAACTGTCAGGGTGCAGGGATATATTCCAACCAGAAAAGCACCTAGGCACGACCTAGCCCTTCGCCATTTGTGAACATGGCCCTGACTAATGAGAAACCCGCACTTTGCTCTCTGCTCCCAGAAGAAAGTCGCCCGACTTACTACTGCGTGAAATCTCTGCACGTCAATAAGCCGCATTCATTTTGACATCTAGACTCCTGTGTAATTAAGACCTCAGGTCTGGCGCTTGGTTTATCAGTGTGTGTCAATTCTCATTTACATAAGACTTCGGTTTTTGCCACATCTCTGCACAGACGCCGCCAAAAAAAAAAAAAATACTATTAACAGTGAAAGTGCTGTGAGGATAGAGTTACACAGCCCATCGTGTCTCTAATCCCCGCTTAACATTTCCCTTAAAAAGAACATTGCGCTATTCGGGAGTTAAACGCTGTGCCTTTAGATGTTCATTATAGAGGGAAAGGGGAAGTAGCTTTTCCACTGCTTTATTTTGAGCCTGAGAAACATCCGATTTCATGCCCCTTATTCAACGGTGAAGCAGACTCTGCTACATAATGGAAGGGAGCTTTCTTCATCTCTCTTTTGGAAAACAGCAGGTTCTTCTCACCTCCCTGTGGTTGTATGCTAAAAACCAAGGCTGGACTCAAAGATCCTGTAGGTGTGCTAATCTAGTCTCGTTTATTCAGACTGAAGGCTGTTGGGTGTAACCGGATCCTACAAAAGAGCAAAGTGACTTCTGGGGCTGCTGGAAGCCATCCTCCCCTCCCTCCGGAGCTTTCTCCCGGGCAAGGAGCGGAGGGGACCCAATACTTTGGATGTCTCTTTTTCTTCCAACATTAATGGCTACAAGGCAGAAGCATTTATTTTTGCAACTCAGACGAGAAAAGCCATGTCCAAGAGAAGTTAGGGGACTTTCACAAGACCACACATGTAGTTGGTTATATGACCCGAGAAATAATGCAGTCTCTACAGATCTTCATTTTCACATCGAACAAATGTGCTCATCTGTAAAGTTAGGGTTGGGGAAAGAAGTCTAATAAAAAGGCACAGAGAAAAGAGATCCTGGAGTTTATATTAGCACTAAAGTATGGGCTTTAAGTAGGAAGCCAAGAAAGGATGGAAACTTGGGGTTGCTTTCAAGGAGCCTCCCATTCCAGCTCTACCACTTACTACGTGTGACCTTGGGCAAGTTACTACACCTCCCTGGACCTCGGATGCCTCATCTCAGAAATAGATCATTACAGTGCTCCCTTTATAGTGTTGCTATGAAGGTTAAAAGAAATAATTCTTATAAAGCACTTAGAAGAGTACCTGACATAAAGTTAGCCCTCAATTAATGTTGCCTATGTATTATTAGTAATAACACCACTGCTATTATTATTTATCCAGATGGCTATCCCCTTCTGAATAAGACTGACTCCACTACTGCCAAGTTCTCCCCGTACGGTCTCTCCTCAATGTCTATCCAATCCTAGGAGGCCTAGGCAGTCCTGGAAAGCATCCAAGAATCTAGGTCAATGTTTCTCAACCTGGGTTCATGTAACAGTCATCCTGGGGAACTCTGAGGCTTGAATCCCATGCCTGGAGATGTTGATTTAATTAATCTGTAGTCCGGCTGGGCATCAAAATTTTTTTAAGTTCTCCATGTGATTTTAATGTTAAGAACCACTAGGCTAGTGGAAGACCTCGTTAATTTTGATATTGAAAAAGCTTTCTGAAATATGAATGGTATAAACTGTTGTTTCCTAAGTATAGCATTTACTGGAGGTATTACATGAGATCCTGTTAGACAGTTTAGGTTAGTTATATGTTAACAGCCCTACAACTCTTTTAGTGCATATTAGGAAAAAGTATAACTAGCATTATCAACCCTGTGATTTCACAGGTAATATTCTTTAGGTTAAAATTTCTTTTAAACGCAAAGTAGAGAGGAATGTATATCAATTCAAATTAAATATCAAGTTAATATTTACACATTGATGGTAAAAAATGTGACTTTGCTATGTAAATGACTAAAGTATGGGAAATGTATGAAACAAATGTGATTATAATTCTGAGTCAATGTGATACTTCGAAAGAATAAAATTATTTTACTCAGTAATTGTACAATTTTCAGCATTTGAAAAAATTTATGAAATACGGTGAAACTTCTAACTAATCTAAGAACAGAACACTCTTAATTTCTAGTAATTTACTTTCAGGACACAGTCCAAGATAAAAATGTTATTCCATATTTACTACGAACTGTAATTATAATGACTTCGTATATATTGACATGGTTAATGATAACGACATCCTGCGTTTTAACACTTTGCCGTTTACAAAGCACTTGCACTTACATTACTTAATTGGGTTTCTTAATAACTTGCTGAGGTTGGATTATTAGCCCCTTGTCACAGATGGGGAAAATGAGGCCCCGAGGGAGTGGTTAAATGGCCTGTCCCACGTTCCACAGCTAAGTCCTGGTGCTGCAGGATTGGAATCTCATCATCTCCACCCAGGGTAGAACTTTTACTTTTTAAACTACTGTTACTCTTCTAAGTCTAGTCAGTCCATGCTGCCTGCTCTCTCTTCCACATTAAATGATAAAATCCCTCAAGGGTACCTCTGACTGTGTGACAGTGGATTTCCTTTCTGATAACTTGCTCTGCACTCAAGAGCATTCCGTGTTACTTCCAGGACCAGAAATCAGGCCAGTTTGGTCACATATAAAGGAAAGCACTTTATAATAATCTCCTCCCAGGTCTCTTCACTTCTACTCTTGACCAACCCCAATTTTTTTTCTTCTCCGGGCAGTAGCCAAAATCATCCGTGAAAACATGTTGACCCATCATGACACTCCGTACTTAAATCCCTGCAATGGCTGATACTTCGTTTTGCATCAATTCCAAACCCGACTCCCCCGGCCCCTGTCTCCCATCTCCTTCTGCTCTGGTCCTGCACACGGCGTGCCAGCCAGCCTCGTCTCCTCGTGATTCCTCAAACAGGCCACATGCTGTCCCTTCATGTCTAGACGACCGTGTTCCACGCCACAGCAGTGTCCTCCCTCTCCCTCTCTACTGTGCCGAAAACCTAGATTCAGCGTTATCTCAAGGAGCGGAATTTCTTATCTCCTAATGGGATGAGACCCCCTCGTCCCTCTCTCCTGCAGCAGACAGATCTTTCCTTCACAGCTCTTATTATGACTTGGAATTATTTATTGGTGTGAAGCTACATGAGGGCAGAGGTGGAATCATCCCATGTTCTTCTACTATTTTAGTCTCAGCATAGAAGTTATTGCATAGTAGCTGCTCGATAAATATTGTTGAATTAACAAGCAGAATATGAAAAGACACAGGGGTAGCTTACCCTCCCTGAGGACAGGGTGAGTTTTTACTGCCTACACTGAGAGCAAGCCAGGAGTATGAAGTGCTTGCAAGAACTTCAAGGCTGATCAGGACCACCTGCCACTGTATGCTCCTGAAGCTACTGTCTACACCTGACAACTACTATACTGGATACTCTAGGCAGGAAATGAGAAACTGCCAGTGGCTTCCAAGCTACTGTTTACGGGAACAAACATTGTAAGTTAAACTGCGAGTACAATACCCAAAGCCCTGCTGGTCCCACCTCTCCATAGTTCCCCCAGAAGTTCCTGAGGCAGCGTATAGGAATGCTAGGGCTCTCAGGAACACAATTTGAAAACTACAAATCTAGTAGATAAATACAGCACCAGAAATTGGGAGTCAGTATTCTATTCCCAAGGATGCCACTTTCTACTTCTGAGCCAGTAAGTTGCTTTTACTGGCCGAACTTCATTTTCCTTTCCACTAAAATAGGTTTAATATTCCTCATCCTACTTAATTCATTGGACAGTTTTGTAGACAGAATAAGATAAAATGGCAACATTTTGAATAGGTAGAAGCACTTTATGTTATTATTTGAGCCCAAGTTACACAGATAGGATATCTTCTCCTTAAGGGCTTTTAAATGAAGGAAGATGCCCTGATTTTCATAGATAGAAAGACACTCCAAAGACAAACAGAGTGAAAGAACAAATGCATTATTCATTAGCTTTATGGACTTAGGTGGGTGGTCAGAAAGAGACAGTGTTCTATAGCAGGAAGATCTTTGTCTACAGATCAGGAGACCTGCGTTTGAACCTACCTTGTCATCCAGTTACTAGCTGTGGGAGTTCGATAGGTCACGTAACCCTTGGAAACCTCAGTGGCCCCCCCCATCTGTAAATTGCAGGGAGTGGGCGTGGGTGGGGAAGTGGAGAATGATAGTGACATTATGGTAGTTTGGAGAATCCAATGAAACAGCCACTAAGAAAGGCCTTTGGAAACTGCCAAGTGCCTTAGCAAAGGCATTAATATTATCCAGGCACTTGCCTAATTTAGCCAAGGGGCAGTCAAGGAGTTGTCAGGGAGGGCTGCCCAAAATAGCAAGGAACTATCAAGGCTGACTCGAGTAAAGGAGGGGACAGGGCAGGTCTAGGAGAGGGCTTACTTCCAAGGGGCTGGCAGGACCCATCCACGACAGTGGGTTGTTCCCCCCTTTCCAGGAGCTGAAGTGGCTTCAAAAAGCTCTGGATTACAAGGCTTAGGACACTGTCCAGGTGGGCAGAAGTGTTAAAAGGATCCCAAGTACACTCAAGGATGTTTGTTTTTGATTAGAAGATAAGGATTAACTGGATTAATGGAGGCTCACGGCTGGAGAATGTGCAGACGCTAATTGCCCCTAAATTACAGTGGATTCCATTGGAATTGTGTATTTTCCTCCAAAAGCCTAACAACTGCCCCTCCTTCCCTGCCTCCCTCCCTCCCTCCCTCCCATACAATGTTAAATGAACGTGTCATTGTAACTGAGATGAAAGGCCTTGAAATTGATTTTCCACTCTCCTCCAAAATCTCTTGTTTGCAAAACACAAGGGAAACTAGGTTACTAAACTAGTTCCAATTTATCTCATACCAAGAAAAAAAATAAAGTATTCCAGGGACTCAGATTTCTGGAAGGCTTTTGCAAGCCCGTTTTCCTTGCTCGGTTTCTCTATCTAACGACTGAAACTAGTGGTTCTCAAAGTTGAATGTGCTTCAGAATCGCTGGAGACCCTGTGCAAACACATCCCTGGGTCCCACCCTGCGTCTCTGATTCACTAGGTCTAAGGAGAGTCCCCCAAGCTTGCATTTCTGACAAGCTTCCCAATAACACAGATGGTGGTGGGGCTTCTGAGACACACTTTGAGAACCACAGAACTAGGGCAATATTAAAGTATTTTAAAGAATCTGGTCAAAGAAAAGAGAACAATGCAAACCTCAAAGTGCTAGGGGCTGAGTCTCCTTGGAAGAGGAGGTGCAATCACTCAGAAGTGAAAAATTATTTATTTCCTACACCAAATATGCATATATTCTCTTGGATTTTATAAAGCTTATGGCTGGATGATGGATGAACGTGCTTCGCACAGGAAATGAAAAAGAGTTAGGCGCTGGGGCAGGCTCCTTCTGGTGGCCCTGACCCACTCCTTCTTCTGTCTGCTTTGCACACCTTCCTCTTCTGGTGATAACTAGCCAAGTCGTCTTTTGGCAACTCCACAGACATCACACCACCAGACCCCTGACCGCTCCCTCTGCCTTGAGGCCACCAGTATGTATCCCAATCCTATTCCACATTTATGTACAGATCACTCCTTTTGTGCAAGGCTGGATAAGACCTGGGCTACTTCTGCTAATGTTTCCAGAACTTTGCAAAGCACTGCACAGTGAGTCCTCAGATGTGGAATTTTAGCCCTGGCCTTGCATCTGGACTAGCACGTGACCATGGAGAAATCACTTTAAACACCCTAGGTAGGATTTTTTTCATCAGTTAAAGGAGGGGGTTAGTCTAGTGAGATTAGTGGCTCTTCCTCTTTAGGGAAGAGCCCCTGGCATGTATGACCCCGAGTTAAGAATGGATCCCCTTCTAGGTGATATTTCAAGTTCCTTGAGCTCTGAGGTCCCAGGATTCTACAATATTTTTTTCTAAGTCCCAAGAACCAAACGTTGGGGAAAAGGCCCATGGTGTCTTCTAGGCTTTTATGCATCAGAGGTGGTCCCCAAACTTAGAATTTAAAGGAGATGTGGTGTCCAGACTCAGGAGAGCAAGCCACTTCTGTCCTTTGTGTCTGTCGGAAAAATGAAGGCTTTCTTATCATCGTTTCTAGCAAGAGGCGGCCTACTTTCAAGGCAAGGGGAAGTAGCCCATCTCAGCTTGGGCAGGTCAGTAATGTGACGAGATAAAGGGCAGTTTCTTAATGAAAACCACTCTGCCTCCTGCCAGCAAAGGAGTTTTCTTAGTGCATTTCAAGTCCGCTAACACCTCTTCCCAGATCAATGGCTTTTCATAAATGCACCAGGAGATCTTTGAACCGCTAATGCTTCAGGGGCTGTTTAGGTTTGGAGTCAAACTGTTTAATATAACTCTCCTCCAAGTCTGGCTCTATTGAAAGGTCTCAGGAAACAAGGCGGAGGGATGTATAAAAAGCAGAACCGACATGGCCAACTGACATCCCCCCCACCTCGGCCTCTTGTTTATACAAGCAAATTGGACCAGGCTGATTACTTTCGGAGGGGAAAGGAGGAATGAAATGACATATGGGTCAGGGGGGAGAGCTGAGTGAAAAGGAATCAGATTCAAGGTACCTTTTGATTGGAGTGGCACAAATCATTTGCTTAGGAGGGGAGGACGCCATTGATTGGTTTCATCAACAGATTAAGGCACCAACAGATTCAGCGCTATAAGCAAAACTGCACCGTGCCAGGAAGTGTGGGCCAGACTTGCCACGTTCCTGGGAGAATGAGCGCCGTTTAATTGAAACACTTGTTTAAACACTAAAAGCTAAAAGAAGGATGTTTTTCAGAAGGCAGATGACTGGGCCCATCCGAAAGATGTTATAGCAAAGGGCAGTGTTTCTTCTACCCAAAGCTGCTCCCACAGTAGCTTTCCCATGGAGCTCTTGGTAAAAATGATAATGAAGTCATAATGATAATCGGCCTTCCCTGAATGTCCCTCCTGCAGGTACGGTCTTATGTCTTTACTTCGTCTAAACCTCACAGCTGCCCTCTGAAGTGGAGCCTCTACTATTATTAACCCCACTTTCGGGTGGGATAATTGGACCTCAAGGCAGATCAGCAACTTGACCCATGTCACATCCACTCGGGTGGGGACCTTCTAACCAGCAAACTATGTCTGTCTCCCGAGTGCATATGATCCACCATCATCTAATGTTGAATTCACTCATCCACAGCGGATGGACTCTGGTGGCCCCTGATACTTGCTTGTCTCTACAGAGATGCAGCAAACATTCCTGCACTTACAACTTGGTGCTTCTTTCAGTCCCCTTCTTGGCCCTGCTTCTTGAAAACTTCACACTTGCTTGGATTACAGTTCTAGAAATGGCAAAGCATATATGTTGTCTGTTTCAGGATGCCTCCGAGACTTACAGGACTCAGTTTTTAATATAAAAAATTAGGCTGCGCATGGCTCTTAGAATAGAAGGAAGTCACAAGTGCCCATTCCTGGATCTGTCCATCAGGATATTCTAGACTCCTCCCCTGTGGGCACTCTCTCCCTGAAATCACCACAACATGGTTCTTGGAGCCATTTCTGTAAATGTTCCATCTATGAAATTGCTGTGGACAGCCAATAAACCTGGGATCAAAGGTTAATGAATGCCAACAAGAGCACAGGGAGAGGAGGCAGGCTGGGGATTTGGAAGTTGGGGGCATGAGCCACTCCCCTTTAAAGTTCATGGGCTCGAGTGCATCCTGGGGAATCACAGGTGGCTGTAGCTATGCTGGGACCAGGAGGATGTAAAGGTGGAACTGGGGGAAAGTTAGGGGTGGTAGTGAATTAATACAAAGTGCAGGCCCCAGGAGCCCTATTTATTATTTTTCATCAGTCAAATGAAGGCAATTTTTAGATTTAGATTTTTTTTTTGATGAGCTGTCACCATGGTGATGGAATTGGAAATTCTTTTTCTGACAACATTGCTGTTAAACCATTTGTTGAATTATTTGCGTACCATGACCCTGCGAGGCCCCGAGAGCTGTGTGCTTCCCTCTCTATGAAGAAGAGAGTTGATCTCACCATCTCTTGGATTCTTTTACCGTAGAGAGGTAGGTCCAGGTTTCCTGTATGCCTGGTCTCTACCCAGTATGGAACTAGGCTCCTGGATTCCCCACAATCCCTCCCGCAAAAGGAACTCATAAGAAAACAAGACCAAAAAAGAAGAAAGAAGAGTGAAGAATGTACCATCTGTTCCGAGGATATGGTTTTGAGTCTATCTGCTTCCTGTCTAGACCCACCTGGTTTGGTCTCTTGCCCATCACATCTACAGAATCCACCCCAGGGCAGAGATGTTGGAGGAGACATGCAGTAAGTGAGACCTTCTGGAATGAGCTGGGGACTCAGGAGTCCAAGTTGCTGCTTCCATAACTGGGCTGGAGCCAGACCGGGGCACGAACCCATGTCCCCTGCATCGGCAGGCGGACTCTCAACCACTGCGCCACCAGGGAAGCCCTTGGAGCCAATTCTTAATTCACCCCTTTCCTTCCTTGAGTGATCATTTAAGATTCCAGATGGATTCAAGTTAATTTTTTAAAAATTCCCTCTGTTAACTCTCCACCTGATTCCAGAACCGTATTCAGAGAAGTCCCTTCTAAATCTCCTTCTCCGATTGTAGCTCAGCAGAAGAGACTGGATTGCATTCTGAAACTTCCAGCGCTTTGCCCTGACTCACACTTCCCTTCACATCTGTTCTTTAAAAGAGTACCAGCCTCAGTAATGAAGAACAGAACAGTGTCCTGATGAGAAGTAATTAAATTTCACAAATTGTCTTCTAATTTGGTGAGATTTGGCAGTGATTGGAGACGTCAGGAATCCCCGTGTTGTCCTCTAATCCTGTGGCCAGGTGAGGATGCCGTACGCTTAGGTAGGAGTTGCTTGAGGCTGAAACCTGTGCTTTGGGTTTAGGTCTTTTCTTTGTCTCTGTTTTGTCTCTTTCCCCCCATTACTCTGCCACTCTTTAAAGACAAGCAGGGGGTGGTTTATTCTGGGCTGTTACCAGTTTGCTTCCGGAGGATGTGGTGCATGTGACAGCTTGGGCAAGGCACGGAGCCCAGGCTGTTTGTGTCACACTCCGATCCCACCGACAGACACTGCTGCTCGCCTCCCCGTCCAAATCTGATGACACGTATGTTCGCCCAAGTGTGTGCTGTTGCTCTGGAAACTGAAGCAGCAACATGATCTAGAGTAGGATCATGGCCTACTCAGCCTGAAAAGTCTCACAGCCGTTCTGGCAACTTCCGGCAGGAAAAGTGCATCTGCTCCCCCTGCCCAGTGAGGGGTTTTGGACTGATAGCTTTCTCTCTTCAATGGAAAAGTTTGCCTCTTGAAATTAGAGCATGCGTGTCTGTCCACATCTCACACTGGGGGCAGTGTAGTTAATTGGAAGAGCACTCAAATTCTGGAATCTCAACCGAATCCCAGCCCTGATGCTTACTGGACAAGGCACCAAGACAGCACTCTATAAATACAGGCTGTTATCATGTCCCCCTTGAATGCCCCTCCACTTCCTCGGGGTGGACTGGCCATCCCGGCGTCTCCCGGTTCTGCTTTCACACCCAGTGTCTTGCTCAGAGCTTACCAGCTGGGTGACTCTTCATGTTACCATCTTTCTGGTCCTCCTGTTGGGTATTCTTGAAAGGAGAGTTATTATGCCTACCTCAAAGCTGGGTTTTGAGGATAAATAAAATAGCATGCATGAGGTCCACAGCTCAAGACGTACCCAACGTGACCTGCTGGCAGAATCAAATCCCCCAACTTCAGGATATAAATGTTTCCACGGGGAGAGAAAACAGTTTTTTCCCTTTCCCTGGATTCAGTCCTTCACCCCTTTCTGAAGATGCACCTGCCCGTATGATACCTGCTCCCATCTTGTCTGAAGAGATGGGTAAAGCGCAGGTAGAAAACCCAACTTCTGGCCCCGTCTATTCACATACACACCCAGCCAAACATTATAAGCACTGTGGGTGCCTTTCAGGCAAGGCCTTCAGTGTGATGGGGGGAGCCCAAGGGTTCAGGGTAAAGGAGGAGGGAAGGTGAGGATTACTGAAGACAGTAGTGAGAGCTGGTAGGTGGAGGTGGGGAGAACAGAGGACAGACGGTAGAAATAGGAGAGGAATGAGAAGGGTCGGAGGGCGGGGCCGGAGGGAGAGATAGATAGAGAGAGAGAGAGAGAGAGAGAGAGAGAGAGAGATCTCCCAGTGAGCTTAGACTAGGCTCTAAGTTTTGGGGGAAAGTTTATTGTAGCCTCTTCTCAATGCCAATCCCCTGGAACTCAGAGATCTAGAGCTGTCCCTAAAGCAGATGGTAAGGGCCTTTGAAAATCTTTAGTCTTATAAACATTCTTCTTTAAATGAAAATTCCATGCCCCCCATTTTTAAAATAGGGTCCTAAAAGAACACAACCCATTTTTTTTTAAACAAAGAACAAACCATCTTTCACAGTAACAGAGGAAACGAAACCCCAGGCGCATCCATGGGGAGGTGCTCACTGTCTGGACACCAGCACAAGGGCCTCACAGAAGCGCTCACACCCAGCCCTGGCTCTCAGGGCCTCCTTCAGCATGTTTGCATGATACACAGCTCTCTGCATCTGGACGTTTGTGCAAGTCCTCACCAAAAGAGGGGCATCCAGAGTGGTAAAAATGTGGCAATCAATAACTTGATTAAGAAATTATTCAGGAACATGCAGAGGGAGAGCATGCATGGATAACGGAAGTTAGAGCTTCAGTTTCCTTAGGCGCCTTCGTACATGCAGAGAACGTCATTTTAGAGTGGGTGTCACTCGAAGTGCAGACAAAACAGCACTTTTACCGAGAAGGTGACACACTTTTGCTTACTACGTGTTCACCATTTGCTCATTTCCTTGCGGAACATAGCAGGGCTTTAAGCTTGGATGGGGTGTGTCCTCTCTTGGTGTGTTTCTGTGTTTAAGCTTAGAGCACACACTCTGTTGTTTACTTGGTATCGTGGCTCTCGCTTCCTTCAGGAGGGGTGTCTGGACACACGCTGGAGAACTCTGTCATCTGTACACCCAGCATTTCATCTAAAACAGTGAGGGGCCTGAAACCACTTCCTGCATCTGCCTGTTACTCCAAATCCCATTATATCCAATAGGATGCTTTCAGGTACAGGAAACAGAGATCACTGACTCACTACTTTCTCAACCTTGCATTGTTTCCCGGGGCACAAAAGGCAAATGTAAATACATAGTAGGTGTAAACTCAGTCTGCAAACATCAGTATATATACCAATTTCTCACTCATGTTCATGTCCCACTTTCCACAGAAACTAAATCTCAGGTACTCTGGGTCCCTCTGCCCCCTTGCCCAGGGCTGTGTCCAAGTTCCAGGGTGTTTAATTGGTGCCCAGCACAAGAGAGGAGGTGATGGGCGTCTAGTTCGTGGAACTGAAGTCTCTCCACCTTGCATCCAATGAGACAACCCCTTGCCACTCCACTTGCTTCTTCCCTGTAATTCTCCAGGACACAGAAATTTATTCTACTTCCCTGCTACTCAGAGGCTCTGGGAAACTCTTGAAGGATGTCTTTCAAGCAAGGCTGCTTATGCCACCATGAATCTATTACTCATCTAGGGCTCCTGCATGGGACAGACCCAAGGGAATTCTGAGAGGCCTTGCCACCTCCCATGGCTCCACCTGGTAGAGGGGTGGGTGTCTGCTCAGACCTCAGCTTCTGTCATCCCCTTCAACCCACCCATTTCCAGTCCTGGTACTTGGCATAGAGAGGACAAGAAAGGGGTCTCTCACCGGGTGCTTGTCTGTGTCTCGACTCCCTTCAGCATCCTTTTACTATTTTCCCCAGCTGGAGAAATGTTTGGAAAATGGAGGTTACTAATTCTGAGTAACCAGGTATACCCTGAGTACACTTAGGGTTTGGATCGGCACTGTCCAAAAGAACTTTCTGTGATGGTACGAACGTTCCTTTTGGAAGCCACAGCTACATGTGACTGATGTGACCAATGAAATGAATATTGAATTTAATTGACTTAAATTCAAGTAGCCACCTATGGCTAGCGGTCACCGTGCTGGACAGCACAGGTCTAGATTTTTCAGACTTCTGAAAGAATTCATGTCTTTGTTCTCTGTGTTGTGCCGGGATCTTTCATCCCTGAGGCAAGGGTGGAATAAGTCCTGTCTACTTCTGTACAAGAAGTTATTCACATCTTGGAGGGTGCAGCATGGAATACATCAGTTATCACTTCAAAACACTATCCCACCATCAATAAATAAAAAGTTGTGTTATACTAATTGAATCAGTGGGCAGTCTAGAATCTGCCCATTGCCCATCCCTTAAACATTGCAGAAGACAGGAAGGGTCCTCTGAAGGATAACAGGGGTTCTTGCAACTTGCTTCGGAAACCACTGAGCTAGTTATATCGAAAATCCAGTCTGGTTCTGACGTTCTAAGATGTAGACATATAAATGAGGGAGTCATGGCTTGGAAGGGGTGGTGACTTGCCTGAAGCTACACAGCTCATTTTTACAGGAAAGGTCTGAGAGCCGGGTCTGCCACACCTTATTCAAAACTCTTTTTCCTACACTTCATATCTTTCTATAGGATGCTAACCTTGAGGCCAGACTGTTCCATCTCCCCTGGAAATAACTATTTCCTGGAGAGAGGGTCATGTCTCCTCTGGCACTGTCTATGGTAGGGCATCTACCAGTCGTCAGTGGGGAGGACCAGCTAGCTCATCATGCTGGCGTCCTAGGATGGGAGTAGACACCTTGGACAAAACTGGTTCCCGTAGCCACTGCCCTCTCTGCCTCTCCTCCATCCTTCTCTTTCTCTTGTACACAAGGAGCAGTCCTACACTTCCCATCCATGCTTTTGGAGAAGCTGAGGGCATTCTGAATAAGGAAAGCACCTCACTCCTTAACTCTCTCCAACTTTTAGCCTAGGGAAGGAGGCTCTGTGTTTAAGTTAGACTGGACTGCAGCCACAGATGAATTTAATATAATGCATAATGACTCAAACTGATTGAGGTTTATTTCTCTGTCATATACAGCTCAAAATGGCTTTTTCTGTTGAGCGAGTGGCTTGTCTCCAGGTGATGACTAAGAGACCCAAACTCCCTCATGAGGCTCTGCCACATTTAGCAGGAGGCGTCCTAGGTTCAAGTCTAGGTTTGTCTGCAGCATGCAGGATCAATTCCAGGAGACTTTAGAGGCCAGGCCTGGCTCAGAGTTTCCTCTCACATCTCCTTACCAGAACTCAGTCACATGACCATGCCTAGCTGCAAGGGAGGCCGGGAAATGTAGTCAAGATGTGTGTCCAGGAAGACAAGGAAATGTGTTGAACAGCTGCCACTCTTCTAAACCAGCATTTGGCAAACTTTTTCTACAAAAGTAAATATTTTAGGCTTTACAGGCCATACTGTCTCTGTTGGAAATATTCACCCCTGCCATTGCAATATATACAGGTAGCCGTAAACAATATGTAAACAAAATGGCATGACTGTGTTCCAGTAAAACTTTATTATAAAAACAGGCAGTGGGCCAGCCAGCCTCTGTCCTAGACCAGGGAAAACACTTGTTCCCAAGTAAAACACAGAACAGGAACCTCTTAAACTATTTTCAAAGAACTGGAAAAAACCATGTGTGTTTTCTCTGAGTGCTGGAGACAGCAAAAGAAAATGGATTAAGGCGATATAAAAGGAATGGGATGACTTATTTAATCTTTTTATAAAAGAGAAATGTTTTCAGCTGTGCTTTGAAGGAAAGGAGTGATAGCTATGAAGAGGAAGTTTCTTAAAAATGTAGATTTCAGGATTCCACCCTCAGTATCTTTGGGGTGGGTCCAAGGAATCTGCATTGTCAACATGCTTCCGCAGCTGGTTTTAAGCAAGTGGTTGGTGATCACAATTTGCTAAATACCACTAAGCCATTTGTTTTTCTGACTCATGGATATAACCAGCTATGAGCCTTCAGAGTACGTAGAAAATAAGATGCAAGGTATACACGAATCCACTGATCTAGGTAAGCCCAAGTTTTCTTTTTCCTTCAAGGAAGTTATCAGAAAGAAAGATAATGGGAGTGATCTGATAGGTCTTTCTAAATTTTTTTAAGTGTGTTAACTTGGGACTCTTTTTAGTAATGAATTGTGTTGGGCACAATTGGATAAGGAGCAAGGAGCAGAGAGTCAGCCTTCTAGCCAGACCATGACTGACTGGCAGGCCATATGGCTTCCTCTGGGCATCCCATCACTTGCTTCCCTCCTCTGAAAAATGGTAGCCCCCAGGTCTGGGAGGGGATGGTGTTTGTGCTGGGGAGAGAGATTCACGGTTGTGGGGAATGAGGTGACACAGCTGGACAATACTGGTTCCTAATGCCCTGTCATTTCTCTTCCCCTCCCCATGATGTAGCTCAAAATTCTGTGCATCCATTATCCCTGGCCACCAGCTTCCCCTCCTGTCACCCAGCAGCCCAGAGTGTGCAGAGGCAAATTGGCTTGCGAGAGTCAGGCATGGCTAGGTGTCAATGCCGGGTGCTGCTGGGCACCCCAAGAGGGAGAGGTAAAGATACACCTTGAGAGAGTCACCTTGCAAGTGCCCAGGGAAGGGAGTCCCATATGCCAGCCCGCATGTTCATGTTCCAAAGTGGAAGTAGAAGGAAAAAGAAACCTGTCTTCCAGCCCCCTGCTTTCCCCCAGAGTTAGCCTACTGCCTACCGTCCGAATGGGTGAGGATGTTTTCTATTCCCTTAGTGAGAGGACTGCAAAGCATTGAAGAGTGAAGAGCAAATCAATACATGTGTTTCTGCAGTTCACCGCCCAGCTCAGAGATATGAGGGGGAAAGAGATAAATTACTCTAAGATTTCTTTCTCTAGGAGAGGATGGCAGTCCTATACTCAGATCTGATATCTGGGCATCAGGATTTGCCCTGAAATTTCTCCTGATCTCTCCTAGATAAGGCCTGGCAGCCCCCTCTCAGCTGTCTGTCAGCAGACAAGAGTGGCCAAAGCCGAACCCTGTGCCTCAGCTCAGCAGCTTGGCAGTGCCCAGGGCTCAGGGTGGTGCTCTAGCAGAAGAGCAACCCACTTCCCTGGAGAAGGCAGCTTTATTTTTATTTTAGTACACCCCATTTTCCTTTTTCTTTGATCCTCAATGGGTCCAGATTACTTCTCTGACTTCTCCTCACAGAAGCAAGTAAACAGAAATAAAACTTTGGAGCTGCTTAAAGGTACTAAGCCATTCCTTAGGTTCTTCTCTTCTTTTCTTTTTCTTATAGACAAAATTCCTTTAAGACTTCCTCATAGGCTTGATTATCCATGCCAATATGCCACCCTTCCTAGAGTTCCCGCTGCAGTGCACACCTTTGAGGTCAACCACTTCTACAGGAATTTGGCCCCGTGGATGTACAGAGGCTCTTGGGAAGCACTCAGCTGACTGCAGAAGGTGTGCAATGTGGCCTGTCCTTTCCAGCCCTGCTGCAAACAAGGGCTACCATGAGTGTTATGTATATTCCCCAAGCTGCCAAGGTGGTTGCTTTCCTTTCCTTAAAAGCTTCCTTTGGTGAGAGCCTCCAGCGTTCCCAGGTCTGTGCCTTTCGAGCCTTACTCCATGCCATTGATCTTCTTGGCTTTTCCACCTTTTCTGTGTTGGGGACCCCCTGTGCCTGATGTAAGCTGAATCATTAGGAAAGAGCAGAAAGGAATGTACCAGATGAGTTCAGAATAGGGGCTGGGCAAGGAGGAGTCACAGACGATGCAGGAAGCGGCCTGATCCACCACAAAGTAAAGACCGTAGGCATCTCTAACTCTAATTAAGACCTGATTGTATACGCCACAAATATGCACAACCTTTCCAGGGCAGAATTATTTGAAGTGCAGATCCACGGTGATGTTTAAAGGTAGATTGCAGGACAAGCCACACAGAAGGTGCCACGTTTACTGGAACATATAAAGCAGTTGCCATCGAGCAAAATTGAGTTTAGCAGTGATAGTTTACATCACAAGGGACAACAAGAGTATGGTGACAGACGGAGCTGGTTCAACCTCGGACAGGTCACTTATGCTGTCAAGGCATATTTGGGAAAAGGATGCTAATATCAATAAATAACGTTTATGGAGCATTTACTAAGTTCCTAACATTGCATTAAGTGCTTTATGTAACTTTTAATTGAAAAATCACACCAATTCCGTGAGGTGTATACTGTTATTTGTACCATTTCACAGATGAAAAACTTGAGGTACAGAGAAGGATAGAATCTGAGTGACTATTAACATGCTCTTAACGCTGTGCTAACGTCCATCTCCTGTTTTATGAGGACTGAATAAGATGTGTTTGAGGAGCTTATGAGCACAATTCATAGCCGACAGTACTCAGTAAATGATAATCACATGCATTATATATGTTTCAATAAATGGATTCATCCCAAATGAGGTAATTTCTCAATTTATAGAAATAGATGTGCTTAATGAAGAATAATATCAATTATGTTTGGCTAAACTCCCACATTACCGTGCCCACTACTAGGAAAACTTTCTGGATCCATAACATTCACTCCTCCTATAATCAGTATGATACCTTAGTTGCTGGCATTTCACCCATTAGCTCGGTCTTGATTTCTGCAGCAGAAATGTTGCATCTCTGTGCGCACTTGTTTCTGTATTAGATCAAACTTCTTGGCGCAGTGGCTGTATTTATTGCGCTGCACCCCCAGGACTCAATCAGGAGGCCCTTGCTTGCTGACTAGCTGGTTTTTCTTATTCGTTACTCAACGGGAGACTTGGGGATTTGTTTTAGAGCCTCAGAACTCAATAGTTGAATCACAGTCTTGGGGTATCAGCTACTCCAAACCTTGTCAATACAATTGCCGATTTGCTGGCTTCCGTGGTTGGCTGTTTGGGGGCCACTGGCCCTTGTGAGGCAGATGAAAGGGACTTGGCCAAGACAGAAGAAAGAAGGAAAGCGGAAGATGAGATGGGCAAAGCAAAGAGAAAGAGAAAGAAAAAAGTGTAGAAAGAGTAACGTTTGTCGTCGAAGTGTGGAATTTTTTTAAATTTTTATTTTATATTGGAGCATAGTTGATTAACAATGTTATGTTAGTTTCAGGTGTACAGCGAAGTGATTCAGTTATACATATACATGTATCTATTCTTTTTCAAGTTCTTTTCCCATTTAGGTTATTATTGAATATTGAGCAGAGTTCCCTGTGCTATACAATAGGTCCTTGTTGGTTATCTAGAAGTATAGAATTTTTATTTTTTTAATGATTTTTTTTTTGGCCGTGCCACGCGGCATGCGGGATCTTAGTTCCCCTCCCAGGGATCGAACCCATGCCTCCTGCATTAGGGAGTGCGGAGTCTTAACCACTGGACCGCCAAGGAAGTCCCTAGAAGTGTAGAATTTTTAAACTGGAAGATTCTTAGAGAGTATCTGTCCAGTATCTTAATTTCATCAATAACCTTGGAAAGTTCCAGAGACGTTTTTGTAACAGAGTTACACAGCTAGGGATTATGTATCGTTTTTGGACAATCACAGCAATAACTTTGCTTCTGCCTGTCTATGAGTGGGGCAGTATGCATATTACCAAACTCTGGCTTTTGGAACCCCGTTGCTAACTGGCTCCTAGAACTCAGAAATCCAGAGTCCCTTCACAGAGGTCCATACAGCATTAAACACACACCTGTAGGAGCTCTCCTGCTGATTCAGGGTCACCAGAAACATGCCCTGAACCTGCCCTTGCAGGAGCATTCTGTCCTGAACATAAGCACAGCTACCTTGGAGCGGGTGCGCAGCAACAGTTACCATGACAAGGGTATGGGGCTGGGGGTGGGTAGAGCTGCTCGTGTTTTGCTCTTTCATAACAGAGAAAATCCACGCTGGGCCAAATATAGCAACTTGTCGAGGATGTTGCTTTGTTTTCATTCTTACTGGCTTGCAGTTTATTTTTGAACGGATGTGTAGTCCTCATCAACGGCCAGGTTTTGCTTTTGGCCCTCCTGTAAGTTTTGTTCTGCCGTTGCAGCCTCTGAGGTTGCTTGTTAATCCTCCAGCAAACACAGCTACCCCTTCTCTGTCCAACCTATCTTCCTCCCCTGTAGCCCTGTGTATGGAGATCACTGTTTCCCAGCCCAGAGGAGCAAAGGCCAGCAGTTGTGTCCATGGGAGGGAAGCTAGCTGGACTTAAGTCTAGGCCTGTCCTTTTTTATCTGTCTTACGCTTCAGCTGGAGGACAGCCCTCACTTTTCCTTTTCTCTCTCCTCTCCCCCATCTCACCATCCTCTCTCCCCGTCTCAGGGGAGAGGTTTCTTGGCTTGCATCAGATTTATACTGACTTTCCACTCCATGTACTTAGGTTATCCGCACCACTGTCAATTTTGTTTCAGAAAATTCACTAGATACAGCGCGCGAGAGAAAATATGTATAACGTATAGTGGCGGGTGATACTTCAGATAAGATGATCTTGAATTGCTCAGTCCTTGTGTATGATGTCATAAAGAGTGTGGTCAGTCCAAGAGTATGTCATAAAGCTTTGGGACATCAAGAGTAAAAGAACGTAACTGTCCTTCCTTCCTTCACAGAGCATTCTCTATACCCCAAGCCCCATTGGCAGGCAGGCATTTTTGTGTGGCATTTGATAAATCTTTTACTCTTTTCCTTCATCTACTCAATGCAAAAACCAGCACATGCTGAGCTTATAGCATGAACAAGACAGGCCGAGTTTCTCTTCTGGTGGAGCTGACAGTCTAGGGGCAGCAAGCAAAAGCAAATAAGCAAATAGAGAAATGAGATGCTTTGAGGTAAGAGGCATGAGAAAATAGGAGAGGAAAATGTGCAGGAGAGATAAGAGGTGTGTGACTATATTTGGAGGTTTGGAAGGAGATCCAGGCAGAGACCTGAATAAGCAGGAGCCAGGCTTCTTCAAAAAATATTTGTCCACCAAGGAGCTGCCTCTGGCCCCGGCTGCCCTGGGCTGCCTATTTAGCCCGGGCTTAATTCCAAGTGAGTCTTCACCTCGGAACGGGTGGAGGTGAGAGGTCAAGCAGCTGTTGAAAGTGGAGGAACCCAATCTTGGGGACGAGTCAACCCTTAATAAGCGTCCAGGTAGTCCTTTGAAAGATGAGACCTGTGGCCAGGTCTCCCAGAGCCAGGAGATCAAGTTTCAGTTTTAATCACGAAACCAAAGAGATGCCCCTGCCTGTATCTCATCTTGCTAAATCTCAGCCTCTCCAGGAAGAGGGTTTCCTGTCTCAGCTCCTGGGGGCCCCGGTGTGCTTACCTCTTGCGGATACCGGCTGCCCCTGATGACGCTGAATGAGGAAGCTGAGTTGGATGGGCTTATGAAATGGCAGGATGGAAACAGAGGCCCTAGATGTTGTGTGCGAGCGGGTGATGAAAATCGTGTGAGTGGTGAGGACCCGTTGCCGGGACTGTGAGAGTTCAGATTTGTGGGCTGCAGCTCAGACTATGACATCACAGAAGGATGAGACCACTTTTGAGTCCAGAAGCATGAATACCTTTTTCCCTCTGCTTAGTTCCCACGCACCTGGCAAAACTTCTGTTAAACACAAGGCGAGGCAACGTGACGGGAAGATAGACGGTGCCCACGAAATACCCCTGTTCAGAGCTCCCATTTTTGGCACTTGCTGTGTGCTAGACACTGGGTTGTGCAGTTGACATGCATCATCTGGCCTAGCCCTCTTAACATGTTATACAGTAAATCACAGTCCTGTTCCCATTTTATGGATGCAGAGAGTGAGGTTCAGAGAGGTTAAGGACCATGTCCAAGGTCATCCAGAGAGTAGGCAATGGCCAGGATGTATCCCGGGTCTGACTTGAGTCCGTACTCTTCACAATGTAGCTTCACAGCCTCTTTGTACAGGCGCCAGACCTGCCAGAGTAGGAAAATGGGAAGAGGTGACCTGTGTTCCTAAAGGCATTTTCTGAAGTGATTTCTAAGATGTTTGATATGGGCAACTTTCCAGAATTAGCTCAGTTGCTAGCCGTTTAATGGATGAATAAGTGGGATCGGGGGTGGAGGTGGGAAGCAGGGAGAGGGAGAGACATGGGTGGAGAATGATTTCCAAGACTGAGTCTTTTCTTTATTTGACTCTAGTAAATTTTAACGAGGCCCCTAATGAGATCTCAGTGCTTAGCAGAGCCTCCACGTTTACAAGTCACTGGCCCGAAGTGGAGGAAGGGAACTTGAGACCCTGGCGCTGAGTTCAGTCCTGAGCCAGGCTGGTGAGAAGGAGCTCTGTGTAGGACACACCTGCCCAGATATAGCAACAGAGTCCTGACATGGACACATCACTGGCCCCAGCTCCTTAGATGACATAACCCCGGGTCAGGGGCTGCCAGTCAATGAGAGCCTTGAAAGAAATACTCAGATGCAGTTATCACAGGTCTGCTGAGCTTTGCATCATTTTGCTTTGGAAACATTACAAAACAGATGTTTGTAAGGAGTGTTTTGGTGATCATCAAAATCCTTTTCTCATTTCCCAGTCTAGAAGATGCCCTTTCTCACACAGCAGAAATGGCTTCCACGCACAATGAAGAGTTACTGTTGTTTGCATTAACTGTTTAGTGGGGATGATAAATAATATTTATAACATATCAAAGTACAAAGAATAAAAAACGACAATAAAACTGGTTCCTATCTTCCAACACTTTAAAAAAATAAAAAGAAAGAAAGAAAAACTTTCCCCTGTCCTTGAAGTCCCCTCTGTAGAGTGAAAAATGAAATGTTTATCAAAGTGGGTGGTGAAGGCTTCCCCAGAATCCTATTCTTTATTTCCTACAACATACTAACTTAAAAAAAAAAAGCACCAGCTTGTGAAACGGCAAAAACAGCTGCAGTCCATTTGCTGATAACAGCACCAGGTAACTTTTCAAGTCTGGTTGTATTTTTTCCCTTCCCTTTGGCCTGCTGTCCATAAGTAGATTTTAGGATGTGTAAAAACCTGAGCTCTGACAGAGGGGTCCCTCCCCCCGGCAGTGGCTGTCTTGAGTGTGCTGGACAGTGCATACCTCAACCTCATCTCCTCTGGGGTCTCCAAGGCATCCCCCAAAGTCTGGTCCCGTTCTTTGCATAGCTCTCTTCTCCCCTAAATCACCATCCTCGCTGAGCGGCAGTGGAGTCAGGCTATCTTTTTGGTAGGTGGGTGTCCCCTGGTCTGGGAGATAAGAACCAAAGGGTTAACAGATGGACCTGTCATGAGTCTCATCATCCTGGAACCCACAGACAGTGAAGACTTGACCGTGGTCACCTTACCTAGTAAAGTCACTTCCTAGTTCTGGCTCTTTTGCCAGCCAGAGAGGGGTCATCTGGAATCAGGCACCCCTGAAACTCCAGGCTTCACGAAAGCCTGTGAGAGGCATCTGGGAACTGAATTCAGTGGTGTCGTCTCTGCAGTGCCAGAGCTGGGGCCGGGCTGGGACTCTGTGCTGGCTCTGGAGCAGAGAAGCCTGGGAGCTGGGGCAGGATTTGCTTACAGCTTTAGTCCACATGGACTTAGCGTCTTCAGCAGGCTCAGCTTCCCTAAGCCCCGTGTCTGTTTCTGAAAATAATAAGACCCGCATTTCTCATCTCACCAGGTTATTGGGAGAATCAAACGATACAGTAAATGTGAAGGAGCTTCATAAACTGTAAAGCACTCCAAAAGTAAAAGGTATTGTGTTCAAACAGGTGTGATTCTCAGTCCACAAACTCAGTTCTGCAAACCCTGGTATGAATTTTCATCCACGTCGTTTTTGTCACCTTAATTGCAACGTCAAACCCAAGCTAGGGTTGCCAGGATTAGCAAATAAAAATATCGGACCCCCCCAGTACAGGGCCTCCCGTACGGTGTCTGGCAAACTTACCACTGTCCCTCCAGGCCACCAGGAAACCATGGTAGGAATTGTTTGGGATCCACCCTCTCTTCTAGGGACTTGTGCAGCATCAAAGTAAGGCAGAAACCAAGCAAGTTACCTTTGGGATGCGTCTTACTCCCTCCTTAGGGCTAGCAACTCTCTGTGGTCACATGGGCAATGTGAGAATTTTTTTTTTTTTTTTTTTGTACGGGATCACCTTTGGTCCTGTGTTAACCTAGACATACCACACAGCCATTGCTTGTTGGGGTCTTCTTAGGCAGGAATCCTGAGTCTAAGTCCTCTTTGCCTGGGCACCCAACAATCCTAACCTCAGTGTCAGTGTCTCTCTCCTCTTTCTCTCCTCTCTTTCACTTTCACTCTCATACTCACCCTACCTTGCCCCCAGCCCGGGGATATTTCTTTCTATTCTGGGTGAAAGCCCCTCTCGACCTTGGCTTTCTCCAGTTCACGTTGCTTCTTCCTCCAAATCCTCTTTTGCCTTCTCCTCTATAAACCCTACTGGATCAACCCTGAGCCTCAGCTTTTGGAATATCGAAGTCGGGGAGTCTTGCAGTCAACCTCTCCTTTCTCTCTGGAATGTACCGTTTCTAAGGGAATGAAGAGAAGGCTGATTGGCTACTTGCTTGAGGGGAGAAGAGAGGAAAGGAGATAACTGATGAAAAATTAAATACAAATTAATCATTCAAAATATGTTGCAGCCATAATTAAAATGGTGTGCATTTAACATGCATTTAATTACACCCTATAGCCCTTCCTCAGTGAAGGGGTGGACCTGGCCGGGACCACTAGCTCAGTGGATTTCTGTGGCTCCTTCCAAATGCCAGCTCTGGCTGTTATGACAGCCTCTTCCCAAGCCTCCGTGTTCCTCTGGCCAGAGAAACCAGGCCCCGTTCCCTATGTGCTCTTCCTTCTCTGGGTTCCTTCCAGTCTCACAGCGCCACAGCACAGATTATGTGCTGACCCTACGATGAGTCACCCCATTTGCCTTGTTTTATAGGAGTCTAGAGATCCCATTCTCCACAGGACCCAGAGTTTTTTCTAACTCACATCCTGCCAGGGGTGATTTCTTTCCATCACAAGGAATTGATGTTGTTTTTGCTTTTTAATCTCTATCTTTCCTTATATCGGCTTTACCCAGGAGAAGGATAAAGTTATCATCACTTCACCAAGAGCCATCTAGAGCTGGGAGTGTACGCCCAACATCGTAGTGGGATGACTGCTCTCTACCCTCTAATCCCGAGGGAAGGTGGTCAGTTCTCCTGGAATGGGGCCCCATAAAGCCCAGCACGAGAACCTCAGGCTAGCTGTACTGCAAGGAAGTCACCCTGTTTGGGTCCCATTAAGGCAACAGGGAAAAAAGGAAGGTGAGGAGGGAAGATTAATGTCCAAACTAACACCCAAGGATGACTTCCTTGGCTCTGAGTGTTCCAGCAAGAGAATCCATGGGGAACCCAAGAGCTCTAAAAGCAAAATGTGTGTGTGTGTGTGTGTGTGTGTGCACGCGCGTGCACACATACACACACGCTTGTGTACAACTTAACTGCATTGGGAAGAGGCCATCTTCAGCTCCGATAAATCTCAGAAAGAAAAACTATTGAAAGGAGCTTTCTGCTTTGAGAAGGCCAGGATGAAATTGTAGCAGAGCAAGTCAGTACATATTCAGTGAGGCAGACAGGCTGCAGTGTATGTAGGCAGCCACACAGACTGTGTACCCCAAAATACACGCTTTCAAGTGCACACACACATGCACAGGTAAAATGTAAATAAATATATTTACCCGCCTATCCAGAAACTCCGAGATGCTCTCTACCTAATCTCATTTTTAAAGTATATTGTTTTGGGATCAAAGAACATGTAGAATGAGGTTGGGGCCACAGGGGTAACTTAATGCCCTTCCCCTTCATCCTTATGATCGTGGGGGGGGGGTCCCCCGAAATTGCCAGTGAGCTTGCCTCCTCACGCTCTGCCAGGGAGTGACAGCTGAGAAGGCCAAGGACGTGGGCTTTATCTTCTACTCAAAGGGTGCTTGGGTGGGAGGCACTCGGAGTCCCTGGTAGAGCAATCTCTCATTCGGGGAAGTTTGGTCAGGAAGAATACAAGTGGAGGTGAAGAGCTAGGATTGCTCTCATTGGGTTTTCAAATCCTATTTCTAATAGTAAACCCCAAGCTATCATCAGCTCTTTGTGCTCAGAGAGGTGGAAGTGCATGCGTGCATGTGTGTGTGTGTGTGTGTGTGCGTGCGTGCGCGCGTGTGTGAGAAACAGGGAGGGAGAGAGAGGTTGGCGGAGGACAGGGAGTCTTTAAATTTTAACTGGTCTGCGATGAAACATTTAACTGTTTAAAAAACAAAACCCTCTTAGTTCCAGACCACGACTTATGTGCTAGCGTGGGAGGCTGGGGGCTAGTGAAGAGAGGGTCGTGAGGCAGATTCCTAATGGATCCTGTGGCGAAGAGTGCTGTAAGGGGTAGGGGAACCAGCCGCATGGACAGTCGAATACAATGCAGATCTACTAAACTCTGTAGCTGTTGGCCCACCTCTTAGGTGGGGAAGGTAATCTTTGCTCTCCTTATTTTTTAATCAGATTTCTACAGATTGTTCATTTTTATACAATTTTAAACGTTACTTTCCATTTACAGTTACTACAAAATATTGGCTGTGTTCCCCGTGTTGTACAGTACATCCTTGAGCCTGTCTTACACCCAGTAGTTTGTACCTCCCACTCCCCCACCCCTATGTTGCCCCCCGCCACACACACTGGTAACCACTAGTTTCTTCTCTATATCTGTGAGTCTTTTGCTTTCCTTATTTTTATGATTATCCTGTAAGTGAAATAGATGATTGGAGCATGCAGAGTTGGTTTAAAGTTAAGCATATACCCTGCTTCAGAAGATGACCTGGCTGGTGGATGGTTATGCTGTAAGGCCCTGACATAGAGTGACATGGCAGATGCCTGGGGAATCAGACATTGCCATTGGGAAGGACGATTGTTTTCTCGCCTGTCTTCTCCCTCCACTTAGAGGATGGCCCTAATCTCATGATCTGGGCCTGCTTTGTTCACCATGACATTCCTGGGGCCTAGCACAGTACCTGGTATTGAGTAGATGTCAGCAAATACCTGCTGAATTCCCTATGGGCATTTTGGGGAAAGTTGCTATGGCCCTAGACACTTCTGTGTCCTGACATTTGGTCGCAAAACTAACCTTTAGTGATAACTCAGGCTGCCTTTGAGGCATTCTGCACTGTGTTTGCCGAGGCTGTGTTACAACTAAGTGGATGGGGCGGGGGGGACTATACTTTCCAGGACAAGGACTGTGTCTGCTATCCTGCATCTACCACGCTAGGAAAATATCTGGAACATGGTAGGTACAATATTTGTTGAATGAGTAAACGAATGAAAGAATGTCACAGCTGTGTGTTTTCCCATATCCTGATTGTCCAGCTGAAGAATGAAACTGGGAATGTACTTACCGGTACTATCATGAGTGCCATTTGCAAAGCCATTCTAAATGACATTGGGTTGAGTTGAACTTCATGTCTTTGTTCTCTTTCAACCCTGGCCCAGGTCATCAGGGAAGATATTGGTGATGTTGGTGATGCTGACCGTAAGTTGAGAGCTACTGTGTACTGGAAACTCTCCTATCCATTTTACATGCATCATCTCATTGAAGCCTCATAGCCATTGTATAATGAGGTTACTCGATTTCTCTGGCTTTCACAGAAACTGAAGCCCAGAGGGGTTAACCCACATAGCCAAAGCCACACAGTTAGGAAGGCATGGAGTCATATTTTAATTCAGGCCCGTTGTCAGACTCCAAAGCCCCTTCTCTTACCTTCATGTCATGCTGAGCAGTATCAGACCCAGCGTTGGAGGGAGGCCCAGAGGGGTCAGTAAAAGCAGCCAGAGAAAAACAAATTGTAGGGAGTCTATTATGGTTGATCTTAAAAGCCTTGTGTGACCTTGTATATTCTCCAGAGGACATTCCGAAAGCCAGTGATTTACCATGGCTCCCTGGCTAGGGAAGATCTCCAGGCAGCCAGTTCCCCAGACCTATGTCTCAGGGCTCCAAACCGAACCCAGTAGGGACCCCAAAGCCACAGCCCCATCGACTTTTACTTCTCCTAGATGAACAGAAGATCAGCCCCTCCGATTCTGTGTTTTTGTTCCAGGCGGGTCATGGGCTTCTAGCCAAAAATCCTTTCAATTAATGGACTGGGGAGAAGCACCCATGAAGCAAATCAGAACCAGATAAGAAGAGAAGGGCCCTCGTGCTCAGAGCAGAGGAAGGGAATGATTCTTAGATTATGCTGTTGATTTACCAATGTTTTCCTAACGTGAGAATCAGTCAGCAGGGGCCTGGGTTTTTTATGAGGGAGGAACCTCTTCCAGACAGCTCTCTCCCCAGCAGTCCCGATAAATCCCGGCAGCCCCACTTCCAGGGCGAGTGTTACCCTCTCCAGAGTCACGGTGTCAAAGCCTGTTTAGCTGTTCCTTACTTATCGGCCGCAACCTCAACATTAGTTCATGCTTGGAATATGAAGCCATTTCATATTTAGTCTTGTTTTATCTGGCAAGGAGCCTTCCAGAAAAACAGGAGTCCCCTGCTGGTGCTGTTGGGCTCTTATATCTTTATAGTCTCTCGAATTGATTTGACAGAGCAATCACAGGCCATGGGTGAGACCAAACGCTTCTCTCAGCAACAGGCTGGGGGACCCAGCGGGACTGCACATCCCACCGCCCTGGAGCTGGTCCAGCCGTGTCCGTGTTAACCTGAGGGTGTGTGTGCAGGCCCTCACCCACTCTGACCCATGCAGACGGGCGCCCCAGAAAGAGTTTCCTTGTGGCAGTTGTCTGCTGGGAGCCTCAGACGAGAGCAAGGGGGTCTGGCGAGCCGTTAGCAATGGCTTTCGCCACAAAACGTTCTAGAAGCTGAGAGGTCAGACACCCCCAGAAGGTGTTGCAGGCTCTTGGAAGGACTTCTCCAAAGCCACAGTGAGCTTTTGGAAGATTTGCCAGGTAACCCGGCCTGCTGGGAAGCTAAGGTTCACATTCTACCAGCCCCAGATAAGTTGAGAGGGTTTTAACCCAAGGGGACAGTGACAAGTTGAAATGATATACAGAATCGTGTGTGTGCAAACGTACACTCAGTTTTCTGGGAAGCAGGTCTGTAGGTTTTCGTAGCTAAGCAAAGGGGCCTATGACCTCAGTAAGCTTAAGAACCCATGCCCCACTGGTGGTTTGAGGTGATTTTAAGTACAGCTCACACAAACTTATTTTACTAACCATGTACTGGTTTTCATGTGGGTTAAAAAATACATATATATATATATATATATATATGTGTGTGTAACTAATATATCAAGTTTATGATTCACAGATATTACAGATCAAGGTGAGGCTAAAACAGATTATGTAAGTAAACATAAGGGTCAAGTGGATAAGGATAAAAGAAGTAAATAAATAGTAGTACAAGTTCTCTGCTTCTGTGGCAGAATTCACTGATGTGAATAGGGAACTATCTGAATCAAGGAAGAAAAACGTGGGAGAATCCAGCCCTCGTTACCTCTTGTCCCAACAATTGAGATGTTTCTAAATTAGACCCCCTGATGCTAGTCTCTTCCACCAGTCACCTGCACACCACTGTCGTTCTAATACCCACTCGCATCATGAGACTCTCCTCCTCTAGAACACATGATGGCTCCCTATGGCCACCACATTTTCTCCAAACTCCTCTAACTGGGTTTTCAAGCCCAGCCATCTAGCTGATGTTACCCTCGCTATTTCCTACTTTGGAAACTCCTCCCCTGCCAGATCATTCTTTTCACCGTGCCGGCCCAGCTCCCACATTCCATGTTCATTTCTGCCTCGTTGCTTTTGCTGGTATAATTACTTCCACATCCTGTGCTGCTTATTCCTCTCTGGAGCCCCTGGTCCTACAAATCTGTTGTTGGCAGTTCCCACCGGTGTCTCCCTTCTCTGGGCTATTGCTGCCTTGCAAGTCTGCCTGTCGGAAAAAAAAAAAAGGGGACTTCGGGTTAATTACCACTTCACTTGGCACCAGTAAGCCTGGACACAGAGAGGAGCTGGGACCGGGGGTCTAAACCTTCCCTCTGGCTTGTTGAAGTTGTTGACGAAAGAGGATAAGTTTGGGTTTAATCATTGAAAAACAAGTGAGATAAACTCGTGGTTTCCAGAGATAGTAACTCCTTGGTCCTCCTCCCAGCTTAGGTTATCAAAACCAAGAATTGTTCATTTTTCACAGTTTATGAGGTTTATCTTTGGCCTGTCAGGAGATGCTGACAGAGAAATGAAATTGGTCTGCTTCTAGTCTATTTCACTTTCTCATTCCCACTCTCATAGCAAGTTGAAATGCTCCACTGTAAACACTTGAGGAGAAAAAAAAAAAAAAAAATGGAGATATAAGCAGCAAATTGCACTGCCTCTTGTAGTTATTTCACGTTTTTATCTTAACATTTTATTGTTAAGGCCAAATTTGAAAGAGGTGGTGGGGGACACGCTCCCTTTATTTCAAGCAGAAGGTGAATTTTTAATGACTTAGTAAGGGAGGGCGGCTGAAAATTAATAAAGAGGGCTAGTTTGAGAGCTTCTTATTTTCTCAGGATTAGGCAGAGAAGATGCAGGGTTGAAAAATTAATGACGGAGAGGCACTAGATGTGAGGAACTGTGAAGTTTTGACTGAGATGTTTTCATTTCATTCCCATCATTCATTCATTAAAACATAGCAAAGCATTTAAAGTGAAATGAGTTGGAGAAAGACAAATACTACATGATAGCACTTATATCTAGAATCTAAAAAATTATACAAATGAATCTATATACAAACAGACTCACAGACAGAAAAGAAACTTGTGGTTACCGAGGGGAGGGGGGCTGCAAATTAAAAGTATGAGGTTAACAGATACAAACTACTGTACATAAAATAGGTAAGCAACAGGATTTACTGTGTACCATGAGGAATTAGATTCATTATCTTGTAATAACCGATAATGGAATATAATCTGCAAAAAAACACACCTGAGTCACTATGCTGTACACCTGAAAATAACACAATATTGTAAATCAACTACACTTCAATAAAAAAAATAGCATTTAGAAAAAGGTGAGTAGTTTGAGATGTGAAAAGTATGACGTACTTGCAGAAAAGCATTTTTTTCAGCAGAATGGGATTATTTCTATGCCTCTGACATGTCACAACTTTGCTAATAAGTAAGATGACAAAGGAACAGATTTCTTAGAGGGACCTTGCTCAGTCAGTACGGAATTCACTAAAAAAAGCTTCCTGAAACAAATGACAGATTAGCGGGAAAAGTTATTTAAGAAAAGCTGTAGTACTAAAACTTAAAAGTAGTTGCTCAGGATTGCTGTTATTGAACAGTCAGTCAACGAATATTTATCAGAGGCTTACAGTATGCAGGAGGTTGTTATAACCGGCAGGCGTGTATCTTTCTTTCTGTGGCTCTCTTTGTATTAAGATAATTTTTGGCCATTCTTTACTGCGGTTCGACTCTATATTATATGAATCATCTCGTGCGGCGACTTCTCATACCATCACATTTCTGTTATTAGTTCTTACCTAAAGGTTTTTTGTTATGGTTCTTGTTTTTAAGTTGTTGAATATTGTCTGTGATCCCTTTATTGTTTTTCTCTTGGTATAATTCTGAATTGTAGACTTAAGCATTAATGCAATTGAAAGAACTTTCCGGTTCTGGAAAAGGTCGTGTTAGTAACTTACAATTTTTTGTGTTCTTAAATAATTTTTTTCAAGCAAGTCACAAGCATGTTTCAGAATTTCCAGCCTTGCCCCAACCGGCCCATGGAGTGGTGGTGTAGCACCGTGGCAAGAGGCCAGGGCCCTGCAGGCAGAGCACCTGGACTTGACTTTGGGGTCCTCCACTTGCTGGCTATGTCACCTTTGGCTTCTGCCTGAGCACCTTGTGCCTCAGTTTCCTCATACGTAGAACTGATGTGAATCATATTACATGTACACTATAGCGGTGCTGTAGGAGTTGATGGGTTAATACATTGATTAATGCAATAATTGATCGTATTAATAACAATCAGTGGGTTAATACATGCCTGGCCCATTCTTCGCTCTCTCCCTGTATGCTGACGGTTGCTATTCCTACCTGCTAGGAAGCATTCAGCGTTACCATTATTTTCCCATGTAGCAATCTGGAAATATCGTATCACTTCTTAATAATGATCACAGCATTTATTGAGCACCAATTTTTGCAAATGATGGGGAATGCTTTAGCACCGCCCCCCCTCACTCCTCCTATTTCCATAGAGGGGCGGGAGCATACAGGCCCCGAGAAGAAACATCATGAAGGGCTTCAGGCTGTCTGCACACCCCTTCACTCATTTCTCCCTACTCCGGGCCTTAGGCTACAAGGTCTCTGAGCTCAAGAGCAGCAGTGAGCCCTGCAGGTCCCCTTTTATATAAATCTCCCAGCTCACAAGTGGGCATCAGCTCCGTGCCTGCCCCTGGGGTTTGTGGGGACTGTCCCTTGTGTACCCTCTGTTCACACCCCTGGGTTTGACAGCATGAGGCAGTGATTCAGATTAAACATGCCTCCTCCATGTACCCCACCCTCCTGCCACCCCCTGCCGGAGGCATCCTCCAAAGTTCTGGGAGACGACACTTAGGAAGTCCAAGGGTTGGGGGCAGCCACACCCCTGAGTCACGTCCTTTATTAAAGGAGCTTTATCAGCCATAAAGCCAACATTCTGATCTCCATCCGCTTGATTACATTGGTCTGGAACGTGGAAGGGATGGGGTTGTGATTAGTTTCCAGGAAGCACCCCTAAAATACCCACACCAGGCTCTGCATAGCTGTGTTGTTTCCCTTGATCTGACAACCCTATGAGATAGGGATTATTATTCCTGTATATCAGGTCAGAGAACCAGGCTAAGAGAGATGAAACCAGCAACATGAGACGAACAGCCTGCTGAACGAAGACCTGGGATTCAAACCCAGGTTTGTCGGACTCCAGAGCTTGGGGTCTTGAGCCCCTCACCAGAGGTTCTCAGACTTGGAAGTTCACCCAGCATCCGCCAGGCGACTCACTGAAACACACCGCCTCCCAGAGTTTCTGATTCAGAGGATCTCAGGTGGCGTCCAAAAATTTGCGTTTCTAACAAGTTCCCAGGTGATGCCAATGCTGCTGGTCCAGGGACCTCGCTGTGCTCTGTGCTCAGTCTCTTAACCGTCCACTGGCATTTCTTAGTTCCAAGCTTCAGAGTTCACTAGTACATGAAGTGGTATAAAATTTTGGTGCAAAACATTAGAACTAGGAAGGTAAGCTGATCTGAATTATTAACTAAGGTATCTGTGATCTTGCATAGAAGACAGATCATTTTGAAGGCATTTTGGAGGTTGTTGTACTTTCTAAAGCTAAAATGAATCAAGGAAAGGATGAAGGGACGTGTCACTTTAAAGCATGACAGAGCGTTTTATTCTTAAAATACATTTTCTGGTGACATTTTATTCTAGAGACAATTTGGATGACTTTGCTTCTTGGAACTCTGTGAAACTGGAACCATCCCTTGTCCCAAGTGATTCGTAGAATTTATTACTGACAGCTTCCACCTGGTTTTGAATATGAACGAGACAGAGAGAGAGGGAGAGAGGACAGAGAATGAATGGACATGAAGAAATTGGTTCCAAATTCAGGAAAGGGTGATTAGATGAAGGATAGCGCCCCTGGTCTTTTATAGACACCAAAAATAAGGCCAAACAGGGGCTATAGGTGGGTGTGAATGCCGTGGACAAATTCAGGGTGTGCCGAAATACCATTCCCATGAACCTGATTTTGACCCTTAAGTCCCCATCTTAACATGCTGGTTGGAAACTCCACGTCACTCACTCCCTGGATCTTCTTCCTTTCCCTCAGCATCCCTCCCAGCAGAGTTAGGAGTTTGAAAGGGGCCCAAAAACACATGGTGGCAGCACTGCCCCCCACCCCCACCCCGTTGCCCTGGCCCACTGAGGTCCCTTGGAATGCAGCAGCTCAGCTTTTCCTGAGCTTTGCTGGGAAGGGGAATTTTTGGCAAGGCTTCTAGACAGGCCACACAGCTGTGACTCCTGGGGTCTTTCCCCTCCCTGAGGCACAGTAGGGAGCAAGGCCCCTCCCAAATCTTTGGGCCCCAGGCATAGCTTCCCCTCTTGAACGGTGTTCCCTTCCCCAACCCTCCGAGCCCTCCAGAGACGCCGAGCACAGCTTTTCCCAGATCATGATGTGAACTCTCAGGGGACCAGCTCCCAGGCCCTGTGTCCTAGAGCGTGCAGGTGTCACTCTTAGGGAAGGGGCTGGCAGGTGTCAAATCCCTAGTGTATGGGGCAGAAAGCTGAGTTCCACTGGGATAGAAAGAGGGAATGCCAGGAGACTGAGGGATCTTCGGTCAGTGAGACAGTTAATCCCTCCCTCCCACTGGGATTTCTTGAGGGGGCTCTAACCTTGCCCCGCAGCTGTGAAGATGACCTGCTCATCCAGCAGAACTGTATGTAGCAGTCACCTGCTGGTCCTGGAATGGCTAAAAGGATGCTAACCTTGACCAGACCATGGGCCAGATCCTGCTGTACATTGGCTCATCCCCAGCTCAGCCCGCCCACCTCATGAGGCAGGTCCAAGTCTCACTGCCTTCTGCATCCCGGTGGATGCCATAAAAACACGAGTGGCTGGGGCCCCTCTCTATCAGGAGCGCTACTTCCTGTCACCTTTGCCTGAGGATTGGATGGACTGGCCAGATGCCAAATCACTGCCCAGCCCAGAGTGACATGACCACGTTTGAAGGGCCATTGAAAAATCGGCTACTCTAACCTGCGTCAGGTTAACTTCCTCCTACAAGCCAAGAGTTGAGGGTCAAAGTGGACAGAGTTCCTCATGAGTTTCTGCATTCACCATTTTTAAGACGTCAAACAGTGGCACCGTGAAGGGGTTTGACCTTGTTACCGAAGCCCCCAAATACCAGTATGTCTAAGCAAGCCCAGGGCCATTGGAAGGCACTGATGATTTCTCTTGCATAAGTTTTAAGTACCTAGGGAAGAAGATTTCATTGGTGTTCATTAAAAATGAAAACTCCAATCCAACCTCTTCCCATCCCCCATCCACTTAAAATGGAACCATTTGATGTCACCCCGGTCTGAAATGGGAAGGGATATTTGTAGCTCAGATGACCCGTGTTGACTTCAGCCCAGGGTAAATCGTGTGTGTCTGGGGAGGAGGGGTGTGGGAGGGGCATTCTGCTTGCAGACCCAATGCCTCTGTGTTTATTTCTCCACCGGAAAAGCAAAGGCCTCCCTGGAATGGAAGAGCTGCCCCAGAACAGAAGTCTATTCCCTCCTTCTCCTTTCCCAGCTGCCCAGCCACACTGAGCTTCTGCGAGCTCTGTGTGGTCCTGCTCTGTGCCTGGTGCTGTACTGAGTGCCTTTATGTACATTAATGATCTTGGCAGTCACCAGTCGGATGTATGGGGCAGGCAGGGTAGTGAGGGCGCTTTTGGTTGGTCAAGAGGAGCCAGAAAGGATATCCTTGCTGGAGGAATTGGATTCAATAGCATTCTTTCTCTGAGAAATGAACTGTAGTTCTCCAGCTCTGCATGAGAATAGAGGCCCAGATAGCCAATGTGTTTTGGTCTTGCCATCTGGAAGCTGGTCTGTGTGCAGAGTTGGCAGGTGCCAGCTTGATGCTGGTTTGCCAGGTAAGCAATTATGCCACAAAGGGGGACAGGAGGTGGTGAGGAACAAGAGAAGCCACCACTGAAGACCACAGGTTCCCAGTCCATTGGAACTGTTTCCATCCGACTAATGAGAATCATTTATTTTGCAAATGTGTCAAGTGTGTCCTCTTGGGGGAAGAGCCTTCCTGACACTGATAATTCTCAATTTTCTGACAGTAGATTAACCAGGGTTTTTTTTTTTCCTTCCTTATCCCCTAGTACTATTCAAATAATTGCCTTTCATCACTTAATCATTGTGTACCCAGAGAAGACAGACTGAGTTTAGTGTTAGTTTGTACAAACCATGACTAAGGTATCACAATTAGGAATGGGAGATGTAATTAATTGATAGGAGAATAGGTGACTTTTGGAGTCTCTGTTCTGTTGGGTTATCCAAGTGGCTAATTTTCCCTGTCCTGTCCGCACCGCCCCCCCTTTTTAGTCCAGCCCTAAAGAGCTCCTTTGGGAACACTTTTCTGCTGTGTGTGCTGGAAAGCTCTGTGTGCTCTTACCATGTCAGTTTGCTTGGTTGCACTGTGAATATCCCAAGGTGTAGAGTGCATGCTGCAGTTGAGGGGCGTGCATAAAAGATGGGGCTCCCGGGCTTCCCTGGTGGCGCAGTGGCTGAGAGTCCGCCTGCCGATGCAGGGGACACGGGTTCGTGCCCCGGTCCGGGAAGATCCCACGTGCCGCGGAGCGGCTGGGCCCGTGAGCCATGGCCGCTGAGCCTGCGCGTCCGGAGCCTGTGCTCCGCAACGGGAGAGGCCGCAGCAGTGAGAGGCCTGCGTACCTCAAAAAAAAAAAAAAAAAAAAAGATGGGGCTCTTAGGTAACATTCATTTGAATTGTGCCTCTCTCCCCTACCAACTATATGATCTTGGGCAGGACACCAGTTCCTCTGTGCCTCAGTTCCCTTGTGTAAAAATGGGGCGAATAATAGCTCCTAAGTTCCTAGGTTTGTTATAAGCATTAAATAAGACATGTGCAAAGTAGGAAGCCTGACACATGAAGGAGCTTAATGGCATTAAATATTATTATTGTGTTTGTCACCATTTTGACCAGGGGATGGAGGGGCTATTAATTTTGGAGGCGAGGTGGGATTTGTACGGATGTATACATAAATAATCTGGTTGGGAATGGGAGGAGACCGAGACAGACAGATAAGTGAATCCTGGGATGGTGCCTTTCCACCTTATAGGGTACGAGCAAGTTCCACATAGGAAAGTGTGGAAAGTAAAGGTGGGAGACGATGTAAAAGTTAGGGCTCTTTTTCTTTATTTTTATTTTAAAAAGCATTTTATGGTAACATTTTTTTTGTTCGTTTCTGCTTTATAACAAAGTGAATCAGTTATACATATACACATGTTCCCATATCTCTTTCCTCTTGCATCTCCCTCCCTCCCACCCTCCCATTCCCACCCCTCCAGGTGGTCACAAAGCGCTGAGCCGATCTCCCTGTGCTATGCGGCTGCTTCCCCTAGCTATCTATCTTACGTTTGGTAGCGTATATATGTCCGTGCCTCTCTCTCGCTTTGTCACGGCTTACCCTTCCCCCTCCCCATATCCTCAAGTCCATTCTCTAGTAGGTCTGTGTCTTTAGTCCTGTCTTACCCCTAGGTTCTTCATGACATGTTTTTTTTTCTTGAATTCCATATATATGTGTTAGCATACGGTATTTGTCTTTCTCTTTCTGACTTACTTCACTCTGTATGACAGGGCTCTTTTACTGTAGGGATCCGGAAGATGCCTTTTGATTTGTTATATGCCCCAGAAAGTCCTGAAGAGGGTGTTAACCAGCATCACATCTCTCCCAGCACCCAGGATTCCATGTGCCCCATTTGTTCCTCAGCGTCATGAATCTTACAGGTCGTGGGGTTCTGGAGCCTTCCCACTGCAGCGCCTCTGGGACAAGGGTGTCTACAGTCAGTCTGGTAAAGTGCTTTCCTGCTCCTTCACCTCTTCCCAAAGCCACACAGTAGCCCGTGAGGGGCAGAGTCAGAAGGAGAACCCCAGCCTCTGATTTCTCCTCCACGTCCCCCGGGTGCCCTTCAATCCTAGCTGATTCTAAAACCCTCCGTCAGCTGCTGCTAGAAACTTGCGTTCTATACATTTCATTTTGCTTTCTTTTTTTTATATATATTATAACACGACGTCAAGAGGAATCCGAGGGCTCTGCCAGAATGGGAAGAGGGAGGACAATTTGATCATGTTCTTACGTGGCTTTGGAGTTGGTGCAGCATGGAAGACAGGCACTGCCCAGGAGCGAGGTGGTGGCTTTCCGTGCCAGGCATCACTTTTTCTTGTTTTTATTTTCTGACTATCATCATTTAGTCAGGATTTTTTTTTTCCTGGTTACTTAGAAAGTATGTGAGAAAACAAAAACCTCTTGTCATCAGTCATAGTGAGGAGGTGGAAAAGTACGTAGTCACCAAAAATGGAAAGTACTTCTATGATGAAAGCACATGCAGAGCAGGTTATGAGGGCATCTCGAGAGGATGGAGAGGAGATCGCCCGCCTGGGGGATTTTGTTCCCTGACCTTTCACCTCGTGCTGCGTCGTTCTCCGCATCTCTATGGTGGGTTCCTGTCGGCACTGCCTGCTTCAGAAGGGTTGCGGGAGGAGTCTCCGATTTTTCGGCTTTTGCAAGGGTAGGATCCTCACCTGTGGGCGCCATGCGTAAATGCAGACTAACGCATCCAGCTCTTCCCCCACCCCAGGAGCCTGGACCAGAGCACGGAGCCCGGAGTCCTGCTCGGTCCCATCTGCCTGTCGGCAGCTCCCTGAGGACCTGGCTGCTCTGCACTTGGCAGACGTCTCGGGTTTCCTCACTCCCGTAGGAGATGGAGGGGAAATGTGTATTTTCACTCAGAGAAGGAAGATGAATCTCTAAGTGTCAGACCTGAGGCTTAGAGAGAGCACAGAAGGACTGTTTTCATCGGGGGCCCAACAGACCCGCGTGGGTTTCCCGGCCCCCAAACAACCATCTACTGAAGCCCCAGCGGCTGACCCTCCATGAGAGGCTCAGGGGGAGATCCTGCACCTTGTCACCCTTTCCAGTCAAGAGAACTCTTTGAAGCTCACGCCGAGCTCTGGTGGTCATTGTTCTGCCTGTCGAGAGCCTTAGCTAATACCCACTGGCATTTTCTAGTACAAGGAGGGCACTGTATCAAACCCCAAGAAATGGAAATGCTAATGACACTGGGCTCTGAAACTGCAGTTCTTCTATGTTCAGTAATCCCGGGAGGCAGGCAGCCACTAGAAAACAGCCTCCAAGGAGTATTCAGTCATAGAGGGCAGTGTTTCTCAAACTGCAACCCTCGGAACCCTGAGGTTCCATGGACCACGTCAGGGACTGAGGCAGGGATCAGGGGTCCGGAGGAAAAGGGCACGGGAACGGGAAGCCCAGTGGCCAAGGCTCCAGGCCTTCTGCCTCCATTCCGGAACTTCTGTTTTCATCTGTTCTTTATGCTGTGGTTCTGCGTACTGCTTCATTGACAGAAGGTTCCACTGCTTTTTAAAAAAGAGCTTGAAGACCACTGACTGCTTTAGAGGTTCTATCCACAGGATTCAAGCTATAATTATATCCACAGGAAAAAATAAATAAAAACCCATTTACAAATCCAGCTTAATTAGCCCTTGCAAAAAGTGAAAGCAAACCTTCAGCAGAATTCTACAGGATTCTGAGTCATCAGAATTCTTTTTTCCCTTTTGGATGTAGTTGAGGGTCCTCGCATCTGTCGTCGAGCCCCCCTGCTCCTAACTCATAAGGCCACCTCGCACTGTGTGGGACTAACTCCCATGGAGTCTGGCTGGAAAGGGAGCAAACTCAAAAAAATCTTTGCTAGACCCTCCTAAAGCGCCTGAAGAAAACGCAGGGGGTCATTCACTTTTCTGCAAGGGGCAATTTCTCAACCACTGAACGGTGGCCCAGCAGAGGGAGGCAGGAAGGGGGCAAGTCCAGAGGCAAAAGCCATGGCTTTGGGCCAAAAGGTAAAATGCATGTTTCCAGGAAAATTAGAGAAATTTGCCCGAGGCAGGTCCTACTTGCACACTGAATTCTTATATGGGCCCTTTTATATTGCTGTTTGCTTTGCTTTTAAATAAAAAAAGGAGTGTCTGCCAGCCAGGGGCCTCTCAGGCCCTGAAAGGGACGCACAACAGCGTGGTCCCCACCCCTGCTCCCAGGCTCCTGGGTCAAAAGTATCTGGGAATTGCAAAGGCGGAGTCAAGAGGGAAGGATGGGGGTAGAGGCAGCAGGAGTCTGGGCTGGGTTTGTACGGGGAGGGACAGGCAGGGCCGGCCTCTCTGAGAAAGGGGCTTTCTCCTCTCAGGTTTCCAGGACAGGCTCTTGTAAACATCTGCCTGCTTCAGAGACTAAAGAGGATCTTCGTAGAGTCCCAGGCAAAATCAGGAGAGGAGGGCAAGCCTTTTCCTGGTTTTCTGGACAGACCACCATGGCACAGTGTATCCCCCGACCTGGCTGCAGGTCTGCTGCTGGACCAAAAAGCCAAGGTGGACGGCCATGGTTTATGGCAGCCATGACCCAGCCTCGGCGCCTGGGGCTGCCGTGTCCGTCCTGAGCCTGGGGCTGCAGTCCCTCTGTTCCCTTCACTGCCAGGCAGGTAGGGGGGTCCAGGCCATGCATGTGCTGCTGAGGGCAGGATTCCAGGATTCTTCAGATCCTAGCCCTACCGCTTCTTCCTTTTGTACCCTCTGAGCCTCAGTTTCTTCAGCTCTAAAATGGGGATCCGAATAGCACCTGCTTTATAAGTCTTTCGGAAGGATGAGAGGAGACTCAGCTCAGTCCTTGGCACATAGTAGCCACTCACATAAATATCCACCATCATTAGTTCACTCGGGAAGCGAGCACGTTAATCTAGTGTTTAGTAAAGGCACATGGTTTGCAGTAAAAGAGATACGGGTTCCAGTCTCAGCTGTGCCAGTTGCTGGCTGTGTGATTTTTGATAGACTCCTTGACCTCTCTGAGCTTCACTGTCCCCATTTGCAGAATAAAGATGATAATGCCCATCTCACAAGGCAACGGTGGCAAATGAAAGATGATAATGCACATAAGTGCTTAGCACAGGGCTTGGCATTTATTAGCAAATAGTCAATAAATGAGACACTTATTAGTGCCAACTCTCACATCTAGCATTCTCCAAGGAGAACTTAAGGGTTTATTTTCCTGAAGCCTCTTCAGAGTGTGTTCTCCAGACTGAACCAGTGGTCAGCTGACAGACAAAAGCAGTGATCCACCCGAGAGGGACCCTGTCCCCGGGTCCCCTAGACTCCCCTTTCGGAGCCATGCTTTTCAGACTTTCGGCTGGGACAGTGACATCATTGTTTTCAACTTGTTGAGTCTCATCAAATATAATAAAGATAACGTTCTTAAGGCTGCCAGGTGATGATGGAAGGTACGGGGAGATAGAAGACTAGATAGAAAAGGGAAAGGGAAGAGACAGGATTTCACAGGATCTGTATCATTTAAGACAAAACGAAACAAAAATGTCTAACGTGAAAACAAAGGCGTTCCTTGACCGTTTTGGAGCTGGGACTGGAGTTTCTCTCCCTGTCCCACCCTCCCTGGTTCCCTCTTTCTCTCTCCTTTGTTGACTGGTGGTGGGGCGGGCAAGAGAGGAGATTGTGGAAGAAGATGTGCTCATGACCGAGATGCCCACAAGGCCACAGCTGCCAGGGCAGAAGACAGACATCCTGCCGGCCCATCTCTGCTCGCTAGGACTGTGGTCAGTTCCCTGGTCCAGCCCATCTCCTCCACATCTTTAGGGGAAGGTGCTTAGGGATCCACGGCTAGGTCTGCTTAGGGGAGCTCAGGACAGTATTCTGAAGCCGCATACAGAGGGGGAGAAGCAGCCTTGGGATTTTGAGGGAACGGGTCTGGACCTTCTTGTCTCCTCAGTTTTACCTCTTGACTGTTGTGTGCCAGCTACATATGTATTCACAGAACTGTCAGAGATAAAAGGGACCTCAGAGGGCCTTGACCCTGACCCCATCGCTTCCGGGAAAAGGAAATCGTATCCCAGGCAGGCGAATAACTTGTTCAGGGTCCCTCTGCTGGTGTCTGGCGTCCCTGGGATGAAGCTCCGATCACCCAGCTGGTGATCTGTTCCTTCACCTGTTCTCTCCAGTCCTCCTGTTTTAGTGGAGCACTGGAGGCAGTGAGGACCCCTTCCTTTTCCAGGTCTTTTACCCGATGGCTTTGCATTAGGTTGTATCTGCCTCTTCCATTCCTGCAGGGGTTGGTTACAGCTCAGACTTCCCTAGCTCTTTTAGGGTTCAGCTAGCTCACCGTAGAGCTTTCGGAATTATATTATATTCGATGCAGAGAGGTTAGCTGTGACTTGTCCTCCCAGCCTTCCCCTGGTTGGGCTCTCCTTTTTATTGACCCTGGGGAGGGAGACAAGTGTGGCAAATCCCACAGGAGATTTGCCAGAAGACTCTCTACTGTGTTCTTAGCAGATTCCTTTCAAGTGGCTAAATCTGAGTTTGCAGTTCATCTTCTATTTTGTAGGAGAACTGCTTGGGTTTGTTCCTTCCTCATGTAGATGCTTTCATTTCCTGCAAACTTTGTTTTGGAAAACCAATTTCTGAAAGGTTTTGTTACTAATAAGAATTTTGTTTTGTGAGAATCATTTCTTGAAGGTATAAGTGTACTTACCGTATTCAATCATGAATGGCTTTGCCTGCTCTTGGCTTTGTAAAAGAGGCATTCTTTCTATCCTGTTTTGCAAAGCTTTCCTGCGTTCAGCTTAGCTTTCTAATAAAAAAACTTGAGTTCGGTGGTGTGTCTCTGAGGCAAATCAATTTAGTGCTGGGGCTGAGGCGGTAGAGATGTAAACGTGTGATAACGTGGAGAGTGGGAGTTTGCCTCAGCAGGATTTGTTAATGAAAATCCAGAAAATTTGGCTTTCTGAAGTGAACAAGGAGGGCAAACGGCTGGCACGGCTGAGATGGGCCATGCCAAATAGACTCCAGGAGAAAGCTGGTGCATTCTCTTCTCTGGAGGCGACATCCAGAAAGGCATTTGCGACTCAATTCTTGCCCTGCTGGCCCCCGCGTGGGAATCTCCTAGTTAATCCTCCTCCAGCCTACCAAAGCGAGATCTGTGAGGGCTGCCATCCAGGTTAAGTTTAAAACCCTCCCCTTCCCATCATATAGAACATATGTGTGTTGAGGAACACGTTAATTACACCCTTAAGCATCTGGGGTGAAGTTTGCTTTGAGTTAGAGCTTCTAGTCTCCCTGGGTGCGTCCTGCCCTAGGTTACTATTTTCCAGAATCTATTCTGAGTGGCCAGGAAGCCAGACACCCCCTCCTTCTGTATCCTGTGGCTCCGAGTAGACGGGAAGCCCATGGAAAGAGCTGTGGGTGAGACCCAAGGTTCTGGATCGATCATTCCGTGCCAGTCAAATCATGGGACCTGGGCAAGCCCATTCCATCTCTCCATCCTCCCCCTTCCTTAGGAAACCGAATGTTGTCTGTGATCCCTTCCAAATACACAATTACAGAATTCTAGGGCTTTGGCAAATTGTATACCCATGTCATTAAGAGAAAAAGGAAAGCCGGGTCGTGGAGTTAGAGGAGCTATGTGGCAGAGAGATGCCCTGGAGTGACCAACCGTCCCACTTTGCCTGGGACTGAAACACTCCCAGGACACGGGATTTTCTGTTTTAAAACCAGGAAAGTTCTGGACAAAACAGTGACCGTAGGTGCACTTACGGTGCCCTACATCAGCCTCCCTGACACCGTAAAATAGACGTGGGATAGGGGAAGCCCAGCCTAGAGGGTATTTCTAAGCCCAGCGGGCTTTCTGATGGAGTCTGCGGAGGGAACGAGGGGGTAGGTGCCAACCTCGTTCCCTAAAAGGTAACACCCTCAAGTTTGGTTGATATGTTTGTTTGCTGTGCCACTTCGGACTGCTGTGCACCGCTATTAAACTCACAGGAAATTTAAGCAGGAGCTTGTGAGGATTTTCAGTCCACTCTTGACCCCTCCATCACGAAAAAGGAAAAAGAAAAGTCGTCTCTATTCCGTAAGAGAATCATTTCGTCCTCTCCCAGTATTCTGAGAATAGAAGCTTCCTCTATAATGGATAGGCTGCCACCTTGTGGCCAAAAGAGGGAATGTGGGAGACTGCAGGTAACCACAGAGAAGGAAATGCCTCTGGGTTCAGATCAGTTCAGCTCCTACCCGTTAAGAGGTAGCAAACTAAACGCTGTGCAGCTAAGACTATAATTAGATTAACACGGGGAGAACTTGCTGATTCCACGTGATAGACCAAGATGCTTAGCACTTTGCAGGCAGTATCTCCTAAACTGTTCCCAGCAACCCTGAGAGGTCGGTATTGTTATCATTTACAGATGAGGACACCGAGACTGAGAGGTTGTCACTTTTTTAAGGTGACAAAACAGAAAGCTAGAGTTTGAAACCAGGATAGCTTGGCCCTAAAGCTCATGGCCTTGACCACTTGTATGTACTGGAGGTAAGATGAACATAAAATGGGACATCCTGAATATATGGGAGAAACTCACTTGATGGACATAAAGAATGAATACAAGTCTCAGAATGGCTCTGATGTCAAATACAGTGGAATCCAGGGTAGAGGGGAAGAGAGAACTAGAGTTTTCAGGAATAAAGATTAAGGAGGAAGACATGATATGAAGCACTCTGTGAAAAAGTAGGAATCAAGGACTTCCCTGGTGGCGCAGTGGGAAAGACTCTGCGCTCCCATTTCAGGGGGTCCGGGTTCGATCCCTGGTCAGGGAACTAGATCCCACAAGCATGCCACGGCTAAGAGTTCACATGCCTCAACTAAGGAGCATGCCTGCTGCAGCTAAGATCCAGCGCAAACAAATAAATAAATAAATTTTAAAAAAAGAAAGGTTTCAGATAAACAGAACAAGCTACAGCTTAGTGACCGTGAAATGATGTGCTGACAGAGTCCATGCTCGATAAACATTATTCAGTAGCTTCTATTAACAATGTTTACTATTGTTAGTTAGACCTAAGCTAAGGGTCTCATATATCTCACTAATTTGCAAGAGCCCCATGAGATCTGTATTATTATGACCCTCACTTTATAGGTGAGGAAACTGAGCCTTAGAGAGGTTGTTACTTAGCCAGAGTCGTATGGCTAATAAGTGAGAGTCAGGTTCTTCTGACTCAAAGCCTGTGCTAAATCGCGACACGTTTGCTGGTGGAAGCAAACAGAACTGGCGCGGACGTGGAGGGCAACGCTCACGCATGTCTGCAAGAGTCAAGGTCACACAAGCGATAAAGGAGGGTTTGTGCAGGGGAGAGATGGGTGAGGGTGCCGGGACCTGAGACAGAGGGCTGAATGCCAAAGTTCTAGATGGTGAATATGTTGAAAGCCCTCTCCCTCCAGCTACCAATGTGGGCCGAGAGCTGCCTTTGTACTACAGGGGGAGAGGAGGACCATGTAGCCGGAGAGAAAAGGACCCCACCATCCAAGTATTGATGACCCCTTATCCACACCCCCAGGATATGCAGCAAGATGACTCCTTCATGGATCTATTGACCTTGGGCAAGTTCATTCACCTCTCCTGATCTCAGCCGCCTCCTCTATTGTGTGAGCATCACCACTGCTGCTGTACCTCATGGGATTTACCTAAATAGCATCTCGCACTGTAGGAGGGGAAGTGGTGAGAATAAAATGTAAGAAGAGATGTCAACGACCTGAGCTCTATGATGTATTCTGATTTCCTAAACTGAACGTAGATGCTTCATGGGGAAAACTCGGTGTCAGCATCTTGTACAAAAAGCATGAAAGGAGTGATTTCTTCCTGAGGTTGGACAGCTCATTTTTTAAAACTTTACTGAATTGGTTAGGTGTCTTTCAGTTACAGAGTTTTAGGAAAAGCCAGTCCAAGTTTATATAAAAAAAAAAAAAAAAAAGATGATTGCCTCATGGATCTGAAAAGCCCAGGAGTAGGACACCCTACAAGATGGTTTGATTGGGGGTTCAGATGCAGCCACCACACTGTTTCTCTCTCTCTCTCTCTCTCTTCTTCTGTCTTTCTCTCGCTCACTTTCCCTTTGCCCTAATTTTCTCTGCATTGCACACAAGCACTCCCGTCGCTGTGGCAAGATGGCCACCACAGCTCAGGACCTCACATCCCTCAGGTTCAACTTGAGCAGAGAATAATACCTGCCTTTTACCTTTGTTCCAGCATTCCTGCCAACACACCCCCTCCCATTGGTTCCAGCTGGGTCAGGGGATGGAGAAATGAGCAGCTCTGATTGGCTCAGCCCAGGGCCATGCTCTGCCCACCCAAGCACAGGAACTAAAATGTGAGTAAGACTGGCTCTGCCAACAAAAAGGAGGACCGTTGAAATATAAAACAGGAAAAGAAATGCCGGGGAGATAAACCATCCATCAACAGATACCCCGCCACCACTGTCTTGCCCTTCAGTTTGGGATACAGACTCCCCCTACAGAGCCCAAACTGCTACTTTGTTCTTCTAAGGACAGCGAAGCGGAGATTGCTTAAGCCTAATCTCTTTCTACTTCCTAAGACCTTGCAGAATCCAGGGGAAAAAATGGGCAGTATAACCTTGGAGCCCAGAATGGCCTATTCCTGGCCCAGCTCAGATGGCAACTCTCTGGAGCTGTGACTCCGGAGCTGGTTGTTGAGAGAGTACAAGTGAATTCAGGCTGCAGTTGAGCTCCTGGCCCAGGAATTGAACTCCTCCTGCAGGGTACGGGGCCCCGGGGGCTGCAGGTGCAACATTGAAAATCCCTGGTCTTAAGGACATCTCATCTAGTAGGGAAGACACTTGAGGGTCAAGTCACTGTCATTCTGTGAAACCTAAACCTGAAAGTTTTAGATGAGTCCTTTACGGTTTCTTGCTGCTTTCGTCTTAGCATATCTCTTCTGTGTGCGATGTTTCTGGATCATTATTTCTTTTTTTTATTATTTGTTTATTTTTGGCTGCGTTGGGTCTTCGTTGCTGCACGCGGGCTTTCTCTGGTTGCGGCAAGCGGGGGCTACTCTTCGTTGCTGTGCGCTGGCTTCTCATTGCGGTGGCTTCTCTTGTTGCGGAGCACAGGCTCTAGGCACGCGGGCTTCAGTAGTTGTGGCACGTGGGCTCAGTAGTTGTGGCTTGTGGGCTCTAGAGCTCAGGCTCAGGAGTTGTGGCACACGGGCTTAGTTGTTCCACGGCATGTGGGATCTTCCCAGACCAGGACTTGAACCCATGTCCCCTGCGTTGGCAGGCGGATTCTTAACCAGTGTGCCACCAGGGAAGTCCCTGGTTCATTATTCCTTAAAGTTTATTATTAAAATCATCTAGGTGCTTGAAAGTGCAGAACTGGTCCTATTGGAGACCTCGTGGTTCAGAATGGGGGGTGGGGGTCAGGGGAACAGCAGGCTTCCTGTTTGACAAGCCCCCTCCCTGGGTGGCTAAGTCTACAGAGGTTTGAGATGTTCTTCTGTCCCATACACATTTCCCCTGTAACTCACATCTTATCAACACTTAACTGAAAATCAGCATCATCTTCCAGTTGCTTTCCTTGGAATTCTAGAAGTGGTCCATGAAGGAACAGAAAACATTATAAATGGGGCCCCTCCTCTTGGAAAAGCAGGGCAAGCAAGAGGTTTGCAGGGTTACCCTGACATTTTCCCAGCAAGAGGTCATGTGGCCCCGTGCAGTCACACCTGGCTGTTTCCCAGGGAACGCAAAGAGTGTTCTCCCGTTGCTGGCCTTTTACAAACAGCGGGGCCGCCCTAACTTCATGATGATCAGAGGCCATTGTGGTTAAAAGAAAAAGCCCCCTGAGAGAGGGAATTGACAGGAAGCACACCAGGTGACTTGATTGAATTTGGGCAATTCAGATGGGGTAGCTGGCTCTCATTTAGGAAATTCAGATTGAATAACCAGTTCCGTTGTTAAAGACGGCGATGAAATTTGAAGAGTTCTGCATCAGACCCTGACAACCGAGCCAGTCCCGGCCCTGGGTTCTTGCCCCACTTGTGTTCACCAGCATTTTAGAGTCACTTGGTATTTGTCTGTTTCCCTCCTACCTTGGGATTGCTATTATTATTTTTAATTTTTTGGTACTCAGGTTCAAAGTCAAGTGAAATACTGATTTGTCCCAAGTGCATTTTCTAATGTTTTGCCCTCCTTTTATCCATTATTTTTCCTATCAATTTCTCTTTTTTTCTTTTCCTTTTCCTTCCTTCCTCGGTCTCCTTTTAATATGACAGTAAGCTCCTAAAGTAGTTTTGATCCAAAACTCAAATTTGGGTATTTTGGTTCTTTTGAGAAAGGAAATATTTTCTTTCTCTGTCCACATGATGCACCTCAAAACACCTTTTGGAAATAGCTTAGACCCTCTTAAACAATTAAATGGTTATCGCAGCTAATATTTACTGTGTGCCAAGCACTGTTCTAAGTACTTTGTAATTTAATTTTTTACAGTAACTCTAGGAGTCATGTCCCCCATTTCACAGATGAGGAAACTGAGGCATAGAGAAGTTATGGGATTTCCCTCAGGGCCCACAGCTGAGAGGTGGTGGAGCAGGGAATAGCCTTCAGGCCTCTGCCTTTCCGCACCTCCTCAAAAGAAAGTTAGCCTCAGAGAAATACGGCAACATCAAAGCCCCGCTCAGGATCTGCAATATTTCTGACGAAGAAGATGTTTGCTCCCATCCTAGGGGAAGGGATTGCAGGGCTTAGGCAGAGAAAACCTTAGCACTAGCCTACTGTTGATTTATGTGAAAAGATAAATTGGCACCAGACAGGGAAATCCCTGGCTTTAGGTAATCTTGAGGCATTTACCTGGGGGATAAGGCTTGTAAGATCCCTACAAAGCAAGGGGCATTTTATAGCCCAGGGAGTGATGTTTTGATCGCTGAGTTTTCTGGGGCCGGTAGATATCAGGAAGTCTGACTTAGCCTTTTGACGTTGAAATCCGTCTATCTCGAATGTGGATGGAAATGTCTCATGAGACGGGGTCATCAATTCACCCAGGTCTCCAGGACAGCAGGATGACCAGTTCTCGCCTTGCAGTTCGGATTATCCCGTGGCTTTGATAGCGTGGCTAAAAATGCATGACGATTCTTTCTCAGAAGAAGCTGAGCAAGGAAGTCAAAGCTACAGGCAATATCTTATCCTCCCCTCTCCCATTTTTATATAAATTTTCTTGTAGCAGAGGTTGTTTCAAATAAAAATTTAATATTGCTGAGCACAATTATGCAAACCAGAAAGTTTGAGTGAAATTGCAGAAAGGCAGGGTGCAGCGGGGGTAATGACTGTGTTTGAGAAAAGGATATTAGTAACCCTGAGTCCCTCAGCACAAAATAAGGAGATCACGCTCCAGAATTCTTTCAGCCCATTGACCTTCCCATCGGCTTCGTCCAAAGAGATTCTTAGAAGGAGGCCCTGATGATCCTTCGAAGTGCCACCCAGCTGGAGTTCTACTCGAAGACGAAGCTCTACCCCAAATGCCAGCTCTATTCAACTCTTGATTATGTCTATTAATAAAAAGAGCTAAGAGGACTGAGCCCATGCCTCCCTGGTGCTTCTCAAACTATCTGTGGAGCTGGACTGTTTTCATTTAAAAAGACAATCTCCAATCTATAGACTAATGTATTTGTAAAATATAATAAAAATGACTTACTAGAAAAATGAAATGAAAAAGGCATAGAAAATAGAGGCCCAAACATGTAATTATGCAACAGGCGTAGAATGACATTTGAAAAGAGTATGATCAGAATACACATAATAAGAAAAAGGAAAAATAATTACAACACTGTGCACGTTGGTTATGGAAAGGGTGTGTATAGGTGATTAGCATCACGTACTAGAATGTGGCAATGCCAAATTGTTCTAAGAGTTTCTAGGTAACTTACTCTTAGCTTCTGTGTGTCTTCAGAGACCAGTAATCAAAAGTTCATGGACTGGCAGTGATCCCCTGAAAGTTTATGGGACTCCAGTCTTGGCTCCAACCTTCAGTGCCCTTAAATATCCAGGGTCCTAGAAGCTTCTGGAGAAACCAGATGCCTTTGATACAGCAATCCAGGGCTCTAGGAATAACGTGGCCGACAATGATTCAAACCGTTTATCAGAGGAAAGCGAGAGCAGGTGGTGATGTATCTTTAGAATTCAGGCATGGAGTTATTGATCAAAGAAGAAATTAAGACTTAGGGTCATTAGAGTAAAGGGCGGGAGGGGGAGGGGCAGCAGTGCCTGGGGTGCCGGGTAACCCGTTCATCTTGATCTGTAATAATTAAAGTCAGGGAGCGTTGGCTGGGAACTGGACCAGATGATTAGGCCTGTTCTCGGCTGCTGGCCCTGCCACCTGAGGCTTTACTTTAGTTCAGTTTCGTTTTTTGTTTTGTTTGATGGGCATGAGGGAGCGTATGGAACAGCCACTATATGCACTGGCACTGCTGTTCTTGAGGAGGGAATAATCCTCCCACCTCCTTTCCTGATGCCTCCAAGCCTCATCACAGTTCTTCGTCTTTTCCACCCTGTCTCTATTCAGATCTGAACCCCACCTCCCTCGGATCTCCCCACTTACCAAGATCTGACCTGTTGCATAGTCAGATCTCCCACAATGTGCCCAGTACACATTGAGGAATCAACCAATGTGATGCAAACTACATACATATTGATAAACAAAAGCAACCTTGCTCATGTGTAATATCATCACACACTGAACAAACTCATATACTGAGACAGCTTCTAAAAATAGTGCCTTGCACACGATTGTTGAAAATGGTTTTTAATGCTTTTTTTCTTATTTAAAAAACAATATGTTTGGGAGTAAAGTGCAAATTAGCAAAAAGAAGAAATCCTCCTAAGTCAGTGCTTGTCTGCAACTCAATCATTCTTTTCCATAGCGTCGAGATATCGCATTGTGTGGCTATACGAAAATGGATCTGTCCGTTACTTTATTGATGGACATGGGCTCATACATTCATTTTTTTCACTTGACATTATAAACATTACCATGTCACTAAATAGTCATCTAGCCTAGTGATTCAATGACGACATCATGTTCTCTTGTATGGATATAATACTTTATTTAACCAATACCGTGGTTTTCTCCCCAATTTCTGCTGTTATCAATAGTGTTACTGAACATCCTTGTAAACATATATTGTCTGCCTTCATGATTATTTTCTTAGGTGAAGTCCATAGCCTGGTAAGCTCTGGATCAAAGGGCATGGAAAATTCTGGGGCCTTCCTGAAGCCTTGTCATATTGGCCAAGTCAATATGAAGAGACAAGACCTTGGACTATGGAGAAAGATAGGCCTTGGTCCTAACTTGCACTCTGCTGGGTGACCTTTGTTAAGGACTGACACTCTCTGAGCTTCAGTCGCCTCCATACGGCAGAGGGAGGAAAGTAAAAGCATTGACGTCACAGGACTGTCTTGAAGCTCAGCTAAAATCACGGGTTTCAAGCCCTGAGCACAGTTCCTAGGAAGCAGCCGTCCCCTTGGACAGATGACGTCTGAGCGAGCACACATTTTTAACTCTGTCTGCCACCTCCATCAGCTGTCACACAAGTCTCAAACCCGGGCATGGCTCCATAGTACAATTTATGCCGGGGAGACAACGTGTCGGGGCCGGAATTTCAAAGGCACACAGAGCTGGTCTTAGCTCTTCTGCAACGCGAATAGAATCCCCTGTGAACAAATGTTTACTAGATAGAGTTTGGGTTCTTCTGAGCGTTGCGTCCCATTCTCTAGAAGTTCGGGGACTCAAGAGTTGTGTGTTTTTGCTTCCTTGATGAACAAGATGACAATGTCAAGCTCTGACACCCAGGAGCTGAGGGAAGTCCCTTTCTGCCCAGTTCCCTCTCTTCCAGGGTTCTGTGTGAAACATGCTCCCAGCAAAAGGACATGCGCCTCCCCAACAGGTTTCAATCTGTTCGGTTGAAACCTACAAAGGTTAAAATTGGCCAGGCTTCCCCGGGGAGGTGAGCGGTATGCGGCTGGCTTTGTTTGGGAACCTAAGTCCCCCATCTGCCCTTGCTTTGCAGCAGGCACATTTGTATGTTTGGATTTTCCAGAAGGGGTAAATCACACAAACAGAGCACCTCGGGAATCCTTCAGGGAGTCCAGCTCTGCCCCTGCCCCACTCGTGTTAAACACATGCCCCATTCTGCGGGCTGTGGAGAGCACTGCACACACCAGCCTTGTCTAAAGAGCTTTCTCTGGAAAACTCATTCTTGGAGAGAACTTTCTTTGTGCAATAGGTCAGCCTTTCAGACTAAACAGACGATGAGAAAATAGTGAAGCCTAGGAAAAAAAAAAAGTTCCTTCTGGTAAATAGAGGCGGGAAGACGTTGCTTTGGGTTTGAGATCCTACACCTCTCTGATTCATATTCTCCAGGTCAACAGTGGCACCCAAGCCAAGAAAGATAGTGAGAAACAGACCCTCGTTTTCACTGTGTCCTGTTTTCTCTTTGTTTTCTCATCGCTTGGATGGTGCTGTGAGCCTGTCTTGCCTCCAGGTGCACATCTTGCGCTCTCCGGGTCCCAAAACAGGCCTGCGGTATTTGGCCTGCAAAGCAGCATTCATTTAAAATCAAAGCTTTGAAGGTTGGTCTGGTTTGAGAACAATCCGGGAGCATGGGATTCCTTGGCATGTGGGCCCCTCGGGGCTGCGTGGAGAGAGGTGAGCCTAGTTTCCCCGGGATGAGCCCAAAGTGATGTTGAAGAATAGTCTCCTGGTTGATGGGCCTGGCTCGGAAACCAAAGCCAGGACAATTTCCCCCATCCTCCATCCCTGTCCTTCCTCCAGTTGGGCTGGTCTGTGGTGCACACATCCTGTTTTTATTAGGAGGTGCATTTTGCTACCAGCCCCTTCCGCCCATCCCCACCCCATCCCCACCCCACCCCCCGGAGATGAGTCCCAGTTCCATTAACTTGCTGATGGCGCTCGGAGCAGATGACAGCACCCGCCCAAGGTTGAGCTTCCAACCGAGGAGGGAGGGAGTCTTGGACCAGCAATTTCGGGAGACAGTTAAAAGATTAGATAGTAAATTTACTTAACAGAGACTAATCACCTGGGACTGGGTTTCATATCCTGTTTTGAAATAATGTATTTTCTTTTGTGCTCTGGTCTGAATCTGTCATCCCTCCTCTAATAACGAGAGGCAGTGGATTTTTAATCTTTGACCCTCTTCCATATAATCTAATCATGGTGGTTTTCTGATCCTCTTCTCCTTATTTGGTGAAGTTCGGGAAAGAGAAAGAACTCATTTCTCTAGCATGGCTGGCCGTGCTCTGGTTCTTGTGAGGGGCTGGGCTGACCGGCAAAATCAGACCCTGCCCGCTGCAGGTCCTGTGCTCTTCAAATGGGGGAGGGAGGGAGGAAGAAGAAAAGAAAAGGAAAGGAAGGCCAAAGGCTCTCGTGTCTGAACCAGATGAATGAAGGTTGGCAATTGGGACAGTTGGGAACTACAATAAAACAGTCGTGACATCTGTTTCATACCAAGGCCACCTCGAGAGCTGTGAGCCACAAACTGGGAGCAGCCTTAGGTGAGGCCTCCTTCCACTGTCTTCTGGGTGTAATCGAGTTAGGAAAGAGACCCAGATAATCCTCCGATTGTCTGCCAATGGAAACTTCTCTGCATTCAGCATCCTCCCTTTCCCTTTCAAGCTGGGAGGTCTTGGGGTGTCTCTCCTTCCTCTCTGGGTTTGACTCATAGGCGGTGCTTGACCCCAGGCAACCCGCACTGAGGTCTTCCCTTCAGGTGGGGTTGCCAGGTGGGGTGGGAGTGTCTCTCCAGCCCCCCTAACTTTGGGAGTCGCCCCGACAGGAATCCTGAAGGCTGGAAAGTTGGGTTCAGTTTGAACGAGAAAGTGAACAGAGGAATGCTTTCATCTCCCATCTGCCCATCCTTCCCCATCTGTGAGATTGTTGCTTAATTGTGCGAGAGGCATAGACAAGATCTGCAGCGTCTTCCTGTTCCCATCTCTCAGCCAGATAAAGCCAAGCCCTTTGGCCGCTTAGCCAGAGTTCTCTGGTTGAAAGCAACAACATATAAGCAACTCTAGTTAATTCAAAGGGGATTTTGGAAAGCACATGGGGTGGGACGTCTCGAATCAGAGAGAAGGTTGAAAAACAGGGCTTACAAAGACAGGCACTGGTCCTCTTCAGAGGGTCCCGAGAGCGGCGATCGCTCGGCAGTTGTACCCAGGCACCACTGCTAATGAAAGGAGGTCAACTACATTCAGTTTTTTGGTCCCTTTGCCTACATATAATTCAAATGCCATGGAAGGAGAATCTCACTGGCTCAGCTTGGGACATTCATTTGGCCGTGAAACAGTAGGGCGTCTCGATTAACTGTCCTACCAGATTGTATGCAGGGAAAGGCGATTCCTCAGCAGGTAATAGGTCGGTGTGCTTTTATCCAAAGAGGAAGGTGATGGTAGGCAGCCCAAAGCCAACAGATTTCAGCCAAACAGTCACAGTTCTCTGCCTCTCTAGGACCTGACCTTGCTAGGTGGGTCTCGCTATGACAGCGCACAGGCTTTTGCAACAGACTGGTGATGCTTTCTTCTCTTGCCTCCTTCCCTTCACGGTACCACCATCACCACACCCACACCCATCCTCCTGTCAGTATCAGAACAGACAGACTCCTAAAACTCGACCTTTGGAGTTGAAGTTACTTTACTTCCTTGGCATTTCCAAGGTTCCACTCTTGTCTTCATTAACTTCCCTCCTGGGCCTCTTTGTGCCCCATTCAGATCCCTGCCACCACTCAAGATCCCTGTCCCACACCCTCCCCCAAATTCACAGCTGAGATAAATAATTCATAGGCAAAATAAACACTCAGCCCCATCCCCAGATCTGCGTAATCACCTCCCTGGTGCGCGTTGGCTTTGTCCTCCTGGGAAATGTGAGAAGGGAAACAGGTCCTTTTGGCCTGTGAATAGTGCTTTATTATTTTGATGCATGAATGTGGAAGGAATAAGAGACAAAATAAAGTTAATAATACAATGTGGTGTAGATAATTCATCACTTAAATCAATAGGAACTGCAGGTCACTGAGCTGGAACTGGTGTTAACTGTGATCCAAACATGGAATTAATAATTGAAAGTACACTGATCTGTCTTCCTGGAATGGGAAGACAGACAACCCCAGGGATGATACATACAGCACAGGAGGAATGAGGCGATGGAGATAGACAGATGATTCATTTAATTCCTCCAGCTGTCACATACAGTAAATATGAAAATCTGCTTTCTATCTGGAATCAGCCTCATTTGGGAGCGACTTTAGCTGAACTATATCCTCAGCTGCGTGTTTATTTTTTCTATTTATTGCAGGCATTTTATTTTTTCTATTTACTGCAGGAATTTCAAATGATTGGTTAGCATGGAATGCTGCATTTTCTGAGGTTGAAAAGGCTCTCTAGCAATGTCTAGGCAGTGATAGGCACAGCATATGGGGCCCCATTCATTACCTCCTCTGCACCCACCTGGGAATTCTGGGTCCTTAATTTCCCAGGAAGTTTGGTTCTGCAGCCACGTGGGGGACAATAGAATCAGTGACCTGCAGCTACAGAAGAGTCAAGAAGAAGTCTGAGCAAGTTACATATTCTCTCTGAGCCTCAGTTTCCCTCCCTATAAAAGGAGACAATGATAGCACCTGCCTCATGAGGCACTGAGGACCGAATGAGATGTGAATGAAGGGCGCTTAGAACCATAGCTGGCTCCTGGTACCCACAATGTTTGACATTGTTCTCGGTGGTGGTCATGGGGTTACGAAGCCAGGGTAAGGCTGAAGTTGGTGGTTCACAGAGAGAGATTTATTGCTATTAAAATAAAAATCAACCCTAGATGTTTTGGCTCTTGCAGAAGTAGGATCAATTGTAGAAGTTCATCTCTGTCCTGTTGCCTTCTTCTTGTGGGAATGAGAATGAATGTGTCCACCCATAGGTTTGGACACATTGCAAAAGTAAGACCTCCCCTTGGAGGTGGGGATCCAGCTGAGTTAAATCGTCCTGAATAATGAAATGGGAGCAAGCGGGGAAGAACAGGTTTCTAGAGGACTCTTTCGAGAGAGGGAAACAAAAGAGAGGATCCGGGGAAGAACGCACGAATGGAGCCTTGCAGAAAGGTGGCTGAATTTTTTAGGAACAGAAATGCTTCAAATTCAGAACAACTATTTTTAAAGAGCCGCCTCTCCTCTTCTCTCCACTTGATTCCAGAGCCCAACAGGCTCTTTAAGTGGAACTATTTTGGAGAGAAATACAATACAGTACATTGAATGCAAGCATTTGGTTCTAAAGTCAGCAGTACAATCACATGTACCCGTAAAAATCCCTTAAATCACTCATAAATCTCCAGAACGTGGTCCCTTCAAAACTCAAAAGCCAAAAAGGGAACTTACTTTTTAAAAGTCCGTTTTCTTTTGGGATCCAGCCTTCCCTGGGGTAGTTGAGGCCAAGATCTAGTCTGAACTGGAAAGACGATGGGGTCAGCAAAGGATTTTTCTCTTTTCATCAAGCCATACAGTTCTGTTTCATAAGGCAGATGTGCTTACTGATGTGAGTTTAGTAAATAATATCAAGGATGGAGAAAGCAGTGAACTAAGAAGCAGAAGACCTCAGATTGGGTCTAGCTCCACTACAAACTAGTTGTATGACCTTGAACTTGACCTCTTGACCACTTGACCTCTCTGGATAGTAATTTTCCAAACTTTAGAACAAACTCAGTGAAAATATTTAGATAGGTAAGTAGGTGAATAGATTCCAGCTTTTACAAAAATGTGTATTTCAAGTGTTCCAAACTAGAGGAGAATGAGATACTTGTATAATTACGGTTTCACAATTATCTGTACTTTTCATGAAAGCCCTGTGAACTAGAAATCTAACCTTTCCTCTTTGATATTATTGAATTGGATTACAAACAGCCAGAATTTATATACAAAGTGTTGAATATATCCCGTTTTAGAATTGAAATCAGCTAATATTTGTGATGTCCTCCTTGTGAAGCAAGAAAAATCCTTCTTGTTCTAGATGCCATGTATGTTGGAGATACAGAAGGTAAATCAGAGGCAAGTCTTGTTTGACTCTTTGGTACCCTAGGGAGACAACTTTGGCGGCATGGTACCATCTTACAGAACTTGGAGGCCTTACAACTTAGGACTTTTAAAATTTACACTTTTAGGGAATTTACTTCTCAGAGGCTGAATTTACTCAAATAGACCATGAGGCTGTTGGACTAAATTTGTGGTCTTCACACATGTCGATGAGGTTCTCTGCACATGCCCCAGAGGCCCTTTCGGAGTGGGGGAGGGAGAAAGGAGGTGAGGAAATTCCTAGCTGTCAAGACTCCAGGTTCCCCTGGGCCCCTGCTTGCAAGAATACAGCTCTACTTTTATCTGATTTTTATATTAAGGGTTTCATGTCAGATTTCCTTTAAATAAAGGGTCCATGGTAAGAAAAAAAAGAAAGCAAAGAGACAGATGATCTTTAAAGTCTGAGGTCTGCCATGTCTAAGTTTTTGTGATGTTTATAGAGAAACAGACAAAAATCTGAGCTTATGAGTCCTAAGCAGAACACCCAGCCCTCTGCTAGTTTCCAAGAAGGAGTGTAGGTTCCTTTCCATCATCCAACTCACCTAAGGGCCAAGAAACCAATATATAGTTGATTCTCATTCCTCACGATAGTTATATACTACAAAGTCACCTCGAACACTGATTTGGTGAATACTGAATCGTTTGCCCCTAGGGGAAGTATGTACACACACACACACACATACACACACACACACGCACACACCCCTCACACAAATCATCATCTTAATTCCTAGAAACAATTCATCCTGGCAGATTCTGTTTTCTCTATTTTATGAAAGGAAAAACAAGGTTCAGACGTATTAAGTGGATTGCCTGAGGCCACCCCACTAAACAGATGCCAAGGTTGGGATTAAACCCCATACTAGCCTGAGAGCAGATCTTCTTGCACTGCACAGCTCTGCCCCCAGACGCTCCACCTCCGGCCACATTGTGAGACCTGAGACAAGAAGGCAGAGAACGGCCTTGTTTGACCTTACCTGGGCATGTGTACATTGGGTAACTCAGAATTTTTGCCTGTCTGCACATGTCCATAAATGACCTTGAAAGCATGGCGAGGATTGATTTTATGGTTACAGAGAAATTTTCGCAAGTAGGAGAATTTGCAAAGATGGAATCTGCAAATAATGAAGATCAGCTATCCATGTAATGTCAGCCATTTGCATTCTAGTCAAAACTAGGTAAATTATTCATTTTAGTATTCTGTTGTTCATGTGCACAGGACATTTTATGTATCCATTTGCCTTTCATGGTAATCTATTAGTCATGTGATCTGGGTGGGACCCCTTGAACAAGTCAGAATTTTCCCATTTTTACTAATGAAAAACTAAAGTGGAAAATGAGTGTGTTGTAAGAAGAAAATGTAATTATACATAACAGTTCCCTCCTCCTCTGCCCGCTTACATTTCTCTGCTCCACCGTTCCCTGCTGCCTCCCCTGAATCCTACTCTCCAAAGGAAAGTCCTGTTTTTACCAACCTAGTTCCTATTTTTCTTGTGATGTGAAATCTGGAGAATGAGTAGAGAGACAGGACCTGAGAGGCAGTAACATGGCAGGATTGACTGAGGGATGGGGTGTGTTGCAAGTAAGAGTATGCAAAGCATCCCCGAAGGATGTACATAACACATGGAGATCAGGAGAAAGGGTGTCTGAAAGGTCTTCCTCCAGGTAAGTATAATTTTAGAGATTCGAATAAATGTTAGAATTCCCATTTAACCATCTGTGGTTGCCCAACTACTTCTTTACATATAACTCTATGTAGAAACTGGGCCACTAGGACCATAGTTTTATCAGGGTTATGGGACAAACCTGGAGTCTGTATCTATTGATGCATACATTTATTTTTGTAGTCTTTGTAGCAATATTTTTCTATAATGTCATTAGAGAACAGGTAGGTGGCTTTGGATGCAAAGTACAAAGGCAAATATAATTTCTTTTCTGGAAGAATGAATATAAAATTGTGGGCAGGGGAGTGGTGTCTTAGCGTCACAGGGCATGTAACCCTTTGGAAGAAAAATGTTTCAGGATCCGTCTATGTCTTTCATGTTTGGTTCTCCTAAGAAGAGAAACAAACCTGGTTGATATCTAGGAGTTTCTCTTTCCCCTTATGTTATTTAGATTCTATAAGCCTCAAGTTCCTCATCTATAAAGTAGGGATAAAAACGTACCTATCTCAAGCCAGTCCTATGAGGATTCAATGAGATAAACTTAGCATAGTTCCTAACACCAACTAACAACACAATATATATTCTTTGTTATGATAATGGTTATTAACATCCTAACAGTGAGAAAAGTTAATCAAAGAGAAGTTTTGGAAAGATATTTCTAAAGAGAAATGAAAACACATGTCCACACAAAGCCTTGTACACAAATATTTATAGCAGCATTATCCATAATAGCCCAAAAGTGGAAACACTCCAAATGCTCGTAAAGGACAAATGGATAAACAAAATATGGTATATCCATATAATGAAACATTATTCATCCATAAGATGTAATGAAGTACTGATACACGCCACCACATGGATGAATCTTGAAAACATTATGCTAAGTGAGGGAAGCCAGTCATTAAATATTATGTGTTACAAAATTCAATTCATATGAAAATCCAGAATGGGGAAATCTATAGAGAAAAAAAAAGTAGACTAGTGGCTGTTTAGGGTTGGGGGGAGGACAGAGATGGGGGCATGGGGTGATGGCTAAAGCATATGGGGTTTATTTTTGAGGGGATAAAAACTATAAATTGACTATACTGACGGTTGCACATATTCATAACTATATTAAAAACTGTTGAATTGTATATTTTAAATGGATGAATTGTAAGGTATTTGAATTATGTATCAATAATGCCATTTAACAGTGTTAGAAAACTGTAGTTATATTCATGACAGGCATGGAAAACAGGACAGAAGGAACCTGTCTGTGTCCCTTCATTCCTTCGGGCTCTGCAGGGACAATATCCAGAATCTATGTTCTGCTGAAGCTTAGCATCCTTAAGTTGGAAAGAATTTCAAAGGTCATCTAAGGAAAATATGCCCCAGTCACTGCCAGCATTTCGGCTCAGCCAGACACTTCTTAATCTCTGCTTTTACCAGGAAATTACACCTAGAGAGGAGAAGAGAACTTAAAAATCCACGTGGGGAATATTTGTGGTACGGCTTGGGGGGAAGGAAGGACTTGAGAAAGAATGCATTTGACCCCGTGGATGGGAGGAGAGAGCAGAGTGACAACAGCTGCCCCGAAGTGTGGGTGAGATGTTGCATGCCGCTCACACCCAGCGCACAAGCAAACCCCAAGCAAAAGTAGGCAGACACAGGTATGAGTCTAGACCAGACAGCGAAGGGAAGAGAGAGAAAGGGAACCAGCAGTCAGGAAACCTTCATCGTGAGTACATACCACACTGGGTGCTTCACTAAGGTCCTCTCGCTTAGTCTCTATGACATTTCTAAAGGTAGGTGTTATTATACCGCTTTTACAAATAAGGAAACTGCAGCTCAGAGAGGTGATGTTCCTTTTCAGAAGGCACTTAAGTAACAAGTAGGGAAACTGAGATCCAAGAGTAAGACCTTCACCAACATTGCCCTAAAGCAGACCTGGGAAAAGGGCCCGCCATAATCCACCCAGTTGCTCCAGTCAAAAACCTAGGAGTCATTCTTCATGCTCTGATTTCTCCCCCCACTTTCCCCTCAACCGGTCCATCCAGCAAGGCAGGTTGGGTCAAGGTCCTCACCTGGTCCCTCAAGGTCATGCATGCCCTGGCTCCTCCTTCCCTGCCCAATTCATCCTGGACCATTCTCTGCCCCTTGCTCACCCTTCTCCCAATCCACTGGGAGAACAACTGTGCTTTCCTCTGCCAGGAATGCCCTTTTAGGTCTTCTCACCTTCTCGTACTTCGGGATCCTTCTCGTACTTCGGGTCTCAGCTCAGGAGTCACCACCTCTTCGGAGAGACTTCCTGGCAGCCCGTCTAATATGGCCTTCTCCAAATACTTTCTTCCCCATCACCATGATTATTTCCTATGTAACACTTGTCTTAATCTGCAGTTTATTTATATGTAGTCATATTTGTTTGCTCTGTCCCTAACTATAAGTCCAGGAGGGCAGGGATTCAATCCTCTCATTCCCCGAGATAGTCCTGGAACCCAGGACAGTGTCTGCCCTTGGAAGATGTTCAGGAGAGGGACCATGGAAGGGAAGGTGGAAGGGGGCTGTCTGGGGGTACCCCACAGGGCAAAGAATAGCTTCAGAACAGACATTTCTAGGGAGCAGAGGGCTCTGGGATGCCCTGGTTTTCTGCTCACTTGCTGTGAGCATCTGAACACCTTTCCCATGCCTTCATTTCTACAGATATTTACTGAACACTTTTCATTAAAAATAAAATCCACTTCTCAGTGATTGCAAACAGATAACCTGGGTAGCGGGAAATGTGGATGCTGAAGTTGAAATTTGACCGTGAGATGCAATTTTAAAGTCTACGGTCCTAGGTTAGGGGTGGGAAGGGGCAGGATTGTCAAGCAAAAGAAAACACTCCAATCTATTTTAGTTTCCATTAGCTACAGCCACGTAGGCAGGGGCAAGGAGGAAATGACTATCTGATCCCTGCAATGCATTGCAACCACCTGGCCAGCTTGTCCTCACAGGCTAGAGTCGCCCAATCTTACTGGCGTCTAAGGCAGACGTAGAGCGTGAGGACCCTGTGTCCAAGACAACTGCTCTGTGATTGCAGGCGATTCACACATGGCCGTAATGAAGATGCCAATGATCAGAGCAAGGGTCACCATATAGTGAATAGGCCAGTTCTGATTGAGCACCTTTCCTTGCTTTATCTCAGTCAGTCCCCACAGGATTTCCATACAAACATAATCTGCACGAGAACAGGAAACTTGCCTTTCTAATCATTGACTCACTCAGCATTTAGAGTAGTGTCCGGCCTGTAGAAGATGTTTAGTAACTCTTGGGTGAATGAATAAAAGAGGTGGGTCCTGTAATGATCCACCAGCATACAAGCCCTTTTAATGTAAGGGGCTTGTTTGGCGTGATTCACCAGCACAGATGTGATGCCCAGAAAACGCCTGGCACAAAATAAGTGCTCAAGAGATATTTGCTGAATAAACGGCTCTCCCCATTTTGCAGATGAGGAAACTGAGACCTGGAGAGGTGATGTAACCTTCCCAAGGTCACACAGCCAGGAAGGGATGACAATCGGCTTTTAATTATTATTCAAAAGAAAAAAGGGTACTGCTGGTTTAGGGGTGGGAGTAAAAAACTGCATAGAAAATAACAGGTGAGGGTGCAAGAGTTTGAGATAACCCACAAAAAATGCTTTAAGTTGCTATAACTTACTTGCTGTAAGCAGTGTAATTTGTAGATGGAAGTCAGCTTAGCCCTGTACTCTGCAAAGATTCTGCCTCTGGGTTTTCTTACACAGTTCCGTTCAGAAGAGTTTGGTTTTGTTTGGGGTATTTTTTTTTTTTTTTTGGTCTTATTTTTCAGCGGAAGGATGGTGAGGAAGAAATAGGGTGTTAACTAATCTTCCGTCGCGGTGAGAAATGTTGTTTCGAGGACCCCAAAGAGAACCTGAGCTAAGCACTCCTTTCCTCATCCCCAGGACCTGGGGCTGCTACGGGGAAGGAAAGCAAGCTCGTGGAAACTGCACCTGTCACAGACACATTCAGGGAGACTCCTTCCCGTTTATCAAGCTGTCAACTGCTAACGTGTCAGAAAACCTTCTAGATGTGTTTGAGTCTATCAGCCAGATGGAGCAGGGCAGCCCCATCGGCTGCTTTTCTTGAGGATAGCCGGATGGCTGTACTCGGGACGACCTGAGAGAAGGAGAGGCTTCTCTCCCGGCTGCTGTTTCCCTGCACGGGAGGAAAACAAAACAAACCGACAAAGCCCTCTGCTGGGGGTGATGGAGAAGCCAACCCACCAGCCTACGGCCGGCCACGGATTGCACGGGTTAGCTGTGTCTATTTTTGTCCAGTTAAACGCTGGCGCCTGGGCAGTCAGTGGCTCAAGGTATAACACATCAGCCGAGGAGAAATTTAAAGCCAAAACCCTCTGTATAATTTATTCATCACAACCTAAAGCTGACTTCCTGCTTGTCTGTATTCAGGTTGAGCTCACTTCACTGCTTCCACTGTGTCTGTTTAAAGAGAAAACAGAAGAATCAGCTCAGGGGAGTAAGACAAACGAAAACAGAAAACTGCAACAACAGTTCTTTCACTTTATTCTGCAAACGTCTTTGTCTTCTCAACTGGTTGAGAAGAAAATGGCTCCGCATCCCAATGATTAATGATGATGGTGATGAATGTGATGGTGATGATGAGTTCAGGTCTAATGTCTCTTGAAAAGAGAATGTGCTCTGGATTTTTTTTCCGAATCAAAGTTCTCTAGACCAGGAAAGCAAAGCCCCAATTACAGATTCCAGCTAGGTTATCTTTGGCTTCTAAAAACATCAGAGCACAGTAGACATTGTTGTCATCATTTTAAAGATGAAGATCAGAGAGGTAGAGTGACTCGTCCAAGGTCACACAGCTAGAAAGTCAGAGCTAAGACAAATCTAAGGCCAGCTGAGTCATAGCCTCTAAATTTCCTGAGTTTCATGTAGGAGATCATGGTCAGTAGGGCAAAGACCTACAGAGGTATGTAGCCAAGACACTATGAAGTAGGAGATCGACGTGGTAAACACAGAAGTTACTCTAACTTCAGGAGAGTAGTTTGGGTTGACAGGTGAGGTGGGAGCTGCATGGCTATAGATGTCGAGGTTTATGTCCTATGTCCCCAATGAGATTTTATGCTCCTTGAAGACAAGTTCTTCAAAAGAGTATACAGTTAGGTCTGCAGAAAATTTTCCTTTGTAGTGCACCCAGCAGAGCCAAGCACAAAGATATCTTCCAAAGTTTCCAAGGATGCTGTTGACAATGCTGGCAGTGAAGGCTGGTGTCTGCCAGGGTGATGACAGGGATGGGAGCCTGCTGCTGTCCAAGCGTGGAGACTGGAGCTCCCAGCCCAGCCATATTTGGAAAGAGACAAGTTTGAAATTCCAGGATAACAGGGAGAGGCAAAGAAGAAGATTTACAGGTTGTGTAGGGAGACACAAGAAGAGTAACGGCAGAGCAAGGGCATAGGGGTGAAACAGAGTGGGAAAGCTTGCTGATAGCGATGGTGACGAGCCTTCGCCTCAGCTCTGCTGACCTGGGCAAGCAGAGGAGGAGATAGGCTGTGAGAGAAGGAATGCCATATTTAACAGGCGGGGAGAGATAAATAATTCTTTATCTTTACGTTCAGAGAGGAGAGTGGCGAGGAATCTTCAAAACCCACTCTCTTTCCAAGGCTCAGGGAGTGCAGTGAGGAAGGAATTTGAACACCTGCCAGAGCAGGTGAGCAAGGCTTGGGAAGAGAATCCAGCGCCAGCACGGAGATGCTAGCAGGAGGTGCGAGAGTGAGAGCGCAGCCCTCATATTTTCCACCGGCTTGGCCATGGGAGGGAGCAAAGCGGGAAACCAGTGCGTTAGCCTTCCTGCCGAGGAAGACTGACCACATCAAATATCACAGCAGTGGAGCTATGAGAAAGACGGGTGCAAGTAAGGTCGTGAAAAACCCCTCAAAGATTTGAGATTGGGAATGCCAGAGGAATGCGAGGATTTTTTGTAGTTATTACACAAGTGTTATATATTCACCGTAGAAAAATTGCAGAGAGCCAAAAAATAAAAATAATTTACACATAATCACTATGAACATTTGGGTGCAATTTTCCCCCAGACCTTCTTCTCCCTCACACACACATACACACACACATTTATATTTATAGCATTAAATTACACTCTGCATACTCTTTGGAAACCCCCCTTTTCACTTAAAAATGTGTGCAAAGCATTTGCCTACATTTATGAATAACACCCTCCTTTTAAGTGGCCGTTGGTCTTCCATTGTAGTGATGGGCCCTGACATCCAGCTCCTACAGTTGGGAAGTTTAGGTGGTTTCCAGCTTTTTCCATCATCAAAAGTGCTCCAGTGAACAGCCCTGTACATGTAAATTTTTGTACCTTTGTCAGATGATTTCCTTACAAGCAGACTTGCTAAATAAAAGGTTATGCATACATTAAGAGCTGTGGAGATATATTGCCAAATTGCCCGAGTGAAAGGCATTACCCGTTTATATTCCTTCCAGAAGTGAATGTGAGCATCTGTCTCTCCCCATCCTCATGTTCACAGAGTATCATCATTAAGAAAAGAAGATGACGCTGTTAAAATTTGAGTCTTGAGAGAACACCATGACCTAACTCCTCCTGGAACCCCCCATGGCACTTTTCAGGTAGAACAGGTTTAGTCACTGGGGACATTTGGAGCCCCCGGAGGTGGATTTGGGGAAATCAAAGGACATGTAAACAAACGCATTGAATGTCTGGGCAGTGGCAGTGACTGGGAGGTTCTCTCCTTGTCAGTCTTAATATGTAGAATCAAGAGCTAGCTTCTGTGATCGGAACTGACACTTTAAAGAAGAGTGCACACGGGTAAGAGGCTCATGGTGATACAGGCAGAGGAAGCATCACGCCGACTTCTCTCTGCCCCCTTCCTGCCTCCTACTTCCTAATGATGCCAAGCAAGGTCCCCGAGTGTTGTCTTTCTCTTCTTTTAAAATCACCCTGGCTTTAAAATAAAGAAATCCACCGAACACCTCAGTCTCTTCCAGGCAAAAAAATGAACTTCATCTGGGTCCCATTTGAGAAGAGCAGGCATATAAAAGTCTGACAGCAATGGTGCAGAGAAGATGGAGAGCTCACCTGGGGAGACTTACAAGTGTTTCACATTCAAAGCACGTGTCTCTAATGCTAATCAGATAACCGTAGCGTTTAGTTCTTACATCTGGCACAGAACTCTTGCTTTTATGTTTCCTATTTGTTCCCAGAAGGTAATAAAATTCACAGTTGTATCTCATAATCAATATAACATCTCTTCAGGCATTTCTGCACATTACGAGCACCTAGGCTCAGGCCTGCTTCTGATAAGGGAACCACATGCTCTTGCTTATTTGTCCATGTTGAGATCCTAGGTTCTGAGACCTCGCCACTGGGTGACTTAGAAGGCAGATCTTGTTTCCCCAGCGAAACTGGGTAAGGGCAGACAGAGTGAGAGACCCAGGGTGAGCTCACCGTTGGGAAGGTAGACACATTACAGGACCTTCCAGTTGGGATGATTTGATCTATTTACCTAGAAATGAGAAGTGCCAACTCGGAATCAAGTGGGAGATTTGTCCTCAGAAAGACAGTGAACTGTTAGGTGGCATGGCTGATAAGTGACAGAGGAGAATCCCGTCTGTGCTCAGAGTAGCCGTGTCATATCCATTTGCAACACTGGTGTGTCAAAGTGTTCTTGCACGAGGCTCATTCGGGGTCACCAACAAGGGATCCATAGGGACCACGCTTGAATAGGCAGAACGCATCATATTTTCCTGAACTAACTTAGTATCGGTCAAAATGCAATGCAAGTCACAATTATATATTTTGGGACTGTCTAGAATGGACAAAGTAATTTAGCGTTTTATAGCTATCTCAAGTTCCTGTGCAGGAGTCAAAAGAGAAACGCCCTATCTGTCTTTGCTTCTTAGCTATTACGGTCTCAGACTTCATCTTCCTGCCTCAGCTTTACTTAAAGTGGTGTCATATCTTCCTTGTTAAAGTGAGCATATTTTCACACCTAATTAATGTGTTACTTATCTCCTAAATGTTAGGAGAATGAGCTTATGTCTTAATTTTGTTCTTACCATTTTATCTCTAATAGATATCTAGCATCTTAAGATTTTTCCCTTTCACGAAACTCTAAATGAAGGAAATCACCATTTCTCTTCTTTGAGAGTGATCCATTCGGGATCAATGGTTCTGAAAACAAAAGGTGAGGCACCTGGACTGGGGTGGGATAAGCACGATGCCCGGGGCACGCCATTTAAGGAGGCGACCATTCTGGGGAACGTGTACGTGTAGGTTCGGCCCCTGGGAGTGAGCAGTCTCATTGAATAGGGTTCTGGTCCCTTCACCAGCCTCACCCTAGTCCTGGCTGTGGGCCCAGTTATGATCTTCAGGCCTTTTTTGGACCCATCAATGATACCTAGCTTTTAGAGGCTTCTCCACTAGGAACGTATTAAGGGACGTGTACTTTGTGGTGTGTGGGTGATGAAGAGCAGACGTGTCTTACGGTACAGAGGTCCCTCTATGCTGATCCCCAGGTGGCTCAGCTCCTAACAGCACAGATTGACTCCTATTTCTTCAGTGTCCATCCTAGTTTATGTTACATCTTCGCCTCCATTATATTTGGGCCAAAAGATATGAAACGAATACTACTAGGTGACCAGAACTCTCAAAGTTTGACTGTGTTGAACTGAATGATTTTACGTTTTTTCAGCTTTTGCTTTATTTATAAACAGTGGAGTTCACTCAATTCACCTGGCTTTTTACTTTTTGTTCGGCTTGAAAAATGAAATGAGTTCATTTTGGGCACGCTGCGTTCAGCAGTCTCCCAACATCCCATCGTAGCTACACGAAACTGTGCTCCAGGCTTTCGGGAAGTGCATGTAAATGTCTGCCTCTCTTTTATCTTTCATGGTAGTAATTTATCAAGGAAACTTATTTCCAGCAGTCTAGGTATTAAACTCTCCCTTACATAAACCCGCATTGGATATCTCTGATCAAATTACAGTACTCAAAGTATTCCATCCCTGAGCCCAGTGAAATTGTTCCTAATATTTTCCCATGACTGGATGACTTTAAAACTCTTGGTTGTGCTTACAAAAGTGTTTTCCCAAATGTTTATTAAGTTAAGATTTACACAAATGCTCACTTTTTATCAGCAGAAAGTCTTTGCGCACTTGGAGAATAACCAAGCTAATGAATTTTTTTTTCCCTTTTCTCCAGCCCCTTGTATTTCTCTCCATTCGGGTTGCCCACCTCCAGCTTGCTACTGTAACGAGGGACAACACTCAGTGGCCTCATAAATCAGAATTGTTAATATTTATGGCTTTGTTGGTCTTTAAAAATCCAGTTTGAGGGGTTTTTTTCCTCTCTCTCTCTTAAAACTTTACCTTTTCTTTTTCAAGGACACTATGTTATGGAACGAAAGTTATCTTCTCCTGGTTTTCAACTCCAAACTAAGTACAAGGCAAGCCTTAAACAAAGCAGAAACAAGATTCTGAGGTTTAAAGATGCAGGTCATCTCTTGTCACTGACTCAGCAAATCTCAGCCTAACGTTTGCAAGGGTCTTTCAACAAATACTTATCCAGTGCCAAATACGGGCCAAACTCTGGGCTAGCAACAGGGGATGCACTGTTTAAAAAGACAAGGTTTTTTTAGTCTCTGCCCTCATGGAGTTTGCCGTCTAATACAGAGGTCACTAAACTTTTCCTGTAATGGGCCAGAGAGTAAACATTTTAGGCTTGGAAAGCCGTATGGTCTTTTTCTTCTTTTCTTTTGGAGTCGAGTTGATTTACAATGTTGTGCTAGTTTCAGGTGTACAGCACAGTGATTCAGTTATACATATATCTATTCTTTTTCAGATTCTTTTCCCATATAGATTATTACAGATTATTGACTAGAGTTCCCTGTGCTATCAATAGGTCCTCGTTGATTATCTATTTTATATGTAGCAGCGTGTATCTGTTAATCCCAGCCTCCTAATTTATCCCTCCCCCCCCCCTTCCCCTTTGGTGACCGTAAGTTTGTTTCCTAAGCTGGTGAGTCTGTTTCTGTTTTGTAAATAAGTCCATTTGCTGTGTCACATGGTCTTTGGCACAGCAACTCAACTCTGCCCTCTGCCATGTGTGGCAAAAGCTGCCTTGGGCAGTCTATGAAGTGAGCGTGAGTGACCGTATCCCAATATAATTTTTTAAAAATATTTATTTATTTGTTTGTTTGTTTATTTATTTATTTGGTTGCTCTGGGTCTAGTTGTGGCAGGCGGGCTCCTTAGTTGCAGCTCCAGGGCTCCTTAGTTGCGGCATGCGAGCTCTTAAGTTTCAGCACGTGGGATCTAGTTTCCTGACCAGGCATCAAACCCAGGCCCCGTGCATTGGGAGCACGGAATCTTATCCGCTGTGCCACCAGGGAAGTCCCCCAGTATAATTTTCTTTACAAAAACAGGCAGTGGATCGGATTGGGCCCACAGGCCATAGTTTGCCTACCCCTAGCCGGATGAAAGAAAGAAGTGAAAACAAGTAAGAACTAAATATAATAATTACCCTATGTGATCATTGCCATAGAAGAAGCAGGGCGCTGAGACAGAAGTGATGGGGACTTCCTTTGGACGGGGCAGTCTGGGGGGGAAGGTGGCTTGGTAGAGGTGTCATTTAAGCTGGGTCCTGAGAGAGGCGAGAGATCAGCAATGTGAGGTAGAGGATTTGAGGCAGTGAGAACTGCAGTTCAGAGGAGGGAAAGTGCTTGGTGGGTCTGAAGAATGAAAGACCATTGGGGCACCTTTCATCCCTCCCAGCTGTCTTCGTGCCTGAAGTAGGGTATCCTGCGAAACATGGGGCATCTGTTGGTGCACCCCAGAATCTGGCCATGAAAGCAGCAGCTCAGGCTGCCCTGGGGGCCTCCCTGGGTCTCCCAGTGTGTGGATAACGGCCCCTCCTCTAGGCACCCAGGGAAGATGGGGGCAGAGGGGCTCACGTTTTCTTTTTCTTTCTTTCCCTTCTACTTCTTAAGGGGGGACCTTTCACCAGTACATGGAAAACAGAAAGCTTGCTTGGAATGTGTCAGGCTAAGCAAAAACACATGGTCTGGATATATTCTCCTAAAAATAGAGCAAGAGAAAGGCGGGAAATAGAGCAGCCTCCCATAAATCATCATTTGTCCAGGGAAAAGGTTTCTGACAGATATGCAGGGGACTGGTGTGTGTGTGTGTGTGTGTGTGTGTGTGTGTGTGTGTGTGTGTGTG
>NW_021703768.1:143881964-143968415 GCF_005190385.1 Monodon monoceros | reverse complement strand
GTGTGTGTGTGTGTGTGTGTGTGTGTGTGTGTGTGTGTGTGTGTGTGTGTGTGTGTGTGTGTGTGTGTGTGTGTGTGTGGTTTGATTTCCAAGGCAGAATTTCATCATCTGGTCCTATCTGAAGAGCAGAATGCATGTGCTTTCTACATCTGGAAGCCATGTCTCCAGCATGGCCAGCCACTAGAGAGATGCCCCTAACCCCGAAGGGTATTGAAATTCCCCACAGGTACTGAAACTGGCCAGAGATCCCTGGTCGGGGCAGAAGTTGAGCAGGTGGACAACTAGGGATTCTAGAGCATCGGAATCCATAGCTCTGCCCAGGAAGAGTCCAGCATCTCAGCGTCTCAGTCCAGCATCTTTCCTGAGTACAGTCACCGCAGTCCTGGGCACTGGAGGTCGCAGCAAAATCACAGGCTGTTGTGGCCTCATCATACCTTCCTGACCCCACCCACTCACCCCATCCCTGCTCCATGCAATACCCAGAGCCATCTTTTCTCTGCATCTCTCTCTCTCTCCATCGTTCTCTCTCTCATATGCACGTGCACACACACACACTCACACACACACACACACTCATACATACATACCCACATACGTATACCTTAAATGGTACCCTATGTCTCTTAAGATAAAGGTAAACTTTTCCAACACAGTACAGAATATCCCTATAGTTAGGCCTTTGACTTTTCTCCAAGAATCATCTTGCATTTTTCTCCAGCATCACTGAACTAGTTATCCATTCTACCATCCCATCCTGCTTCTTTCTGCTACAGAACCTTTGTCCATGCTGTTCCCTCTGCATGGAGAGCTCTATTTCCGGATACCTCTTCACTTTGTTTTCAGCTCAAACACCCGGCTTCCTAGTTAAACCCATTTTCCCTTCTCTAAATCCCTACAACACCCTTTGTTTCTCTTTCAAAGCACTTATTACTCCTATAGTTTTATATTGCCTTGTATTATTTGATTACTGTTGATTAATCTTTGATTAATCTTGGTCCTCACTCCACCCCTGCTGCCTCACCTGTCCTGGGGCAGGAAACAGGGCCGGGTCTGTATATAGCTTTTGTACTGATTCTATTTTTGTTCTGTTTGTTCGTCTTTGTACTGACACAGTGTCTAGTACATGGTTGAAACTAAATACAGTACTTTTTTAAGTGAATGAGTGACTCTGGGGGCTATTTCCTCTTGCAGTGGACACCTGAGTAATCTTTCCCCTCTGCCAGGGCTTTTATGCAATCGAAGATGCATTGGTCCCTGACGGGGTATTTTAACAGTGAAAGGGGAAGGGGGTGGGGTGGGGGAAGGTGATGACAATTCTTTCTGGGGTGAAGATTTTCTGAGGAAAAGCTGTAATAGATTAGCCATTGACTCCCCCTTATACAGGTGAGAAACTAAAGGTTTTCAAGGTCAAAGGCTCATTAGATTACCATCCATCTTTACAGCCCAAATTGTGAGTTCTTAGGACAGATTCTTACCATAAGCCATACTGCCTGCCCTCCGTCTCAGTCCAGCATCTTTCCTGAGTACAGTGCCCTTTTTTTTCTTAAAGCAAGGTTAACTTCCGGAAACTAATAAGGCTCCAGCACCTTTTCCCCTTCCCGCTTGGATTCCTCCTCTCCAGTCTCATTGTTCACCCCCAACCAGGTCCAGTGCCCCTTTCCACTCCAGGGGTACCTAGCATCTTCTAGAGGATTTTCCTTTGCCCACCTTTCCTGACCTAATATCATTGTAGAAACTTACCTGTCCTATATTCACGATACATTGATTGGTAATTTCGCTGACTCCACTGTCAAACCATCGAGTTGTGTTCATGCCTTTTTCTGCAGTTCAGCTCAGTAAACACCCATATTCAAACCCGGAGCTCCCGGAACTGCTCAGCGGTGGGAACCTGGGATGCTGTTACAAACCATTTTGGGAGCTTTTTACCAACTTGTGTTAGTTCGGCCCTGTCCTCAGCAGGAAAAAAAACCCACTAGATTTCACCTTTAACACAGGGATTTCTCCCAGCCGTGCATATGTGAAAGGCTGCCTCTGCTCATCAAAACTGAATTAACTTGATTTCTCCGTCACTTTCCATCTATATATGGACTGAAAGTTAACTCTTGAGCGGGGAATTGATCCTGTCCAAGTGTCCAAGTAAGTCATTCAGCTTCATTGCACTTCAGACTTGCCACCATGTGGACAGCGTGAAATTCCCTGGGCTCTCTCCCTGGCTCTGCCATGCCATTTGGAGCTAACTCTTCCTACCTGACCTGCGACCGTGGAATATGTCCCAGGTTCCTGGGCCTTGACTTCCCCCTTTGTAAAATGATTCTGACTCAACGCTTTTGCCTTTTGTGTGCTTCTGAGCACCTACATGTTCTTTCATTTAATTGAGGAGAGGAGGGCATTAATTCATGCCCTCTAATTCAACTCACTGTCCAGGACCTGGGAAGCACGGCTAAAATGAACCAGGTGTCAGACAGTCGGGGGTGTTAGGGAGCACGGTGAATTGGAGAGCAGGTACCCAACAAGGGGGACAGCAGGATCTAGTGAGCAATGAGACTGTCTCTCTGACATCAATCCTGCTCTCCCCCCACTGGGTAGCAGCCATGTGCTTAGGATGGGACCCACCCCCAGACACATGCTATGCCCCTGACTGGTATAAACTAATCAGAAGGATCCTGTACACCTTGCTATCATAATTGTTTCAGGTCATCCAGGTTTAAGCCAACCCACGGAATGGTATTCCCAAAGCCCAGGTGGCCCAATCAGCCCAAAGCTCAGGGGTCTTTGCTGGAAAATGTGAGACACACAAAGCCTGCTTCCCTCTCTTTCTGTTCTACGGAATGCAGTTGTAAAGTCTAGAACCGTAACTACCATTTTGCCCCCATGAGGGAAGCCAGCCTTATGAGGAAGCTAATATCTTAGAAGGAAGAAAGGAGAAGCAGAAAGAAACAGGGTCCTTGATGACCTTATTAGGCTCTAAATTTGTTGTTGTTGTTGTTTTGCGGTACGTGGCCCTCTCACTGTTGTGGCCTCTCCCGTTGCGGAGCAACAGGCTCCGGACGTGCAGGCTCAGCGGCCATGGCTCACGGGCACAGCCGCTCCGCGGCATGTGGGATCTTCCCGGACCGGGGCACGAACCCGTGTCCCCTGCATCGGCAGGCGGACCCCCAACCACTGTGCCACCAGGGAAGCCCTAGGCTCTAAATTTAACCAACCTTACCCTCTAATCTCCCTCTGGCTTTTCAGGTACTTGGCTTGGGTTTTCCTTTTCTTCTATTATAACAAGATTCTTACCCAGTTCAGCTCTATCCAGTATTTACCATGTGGGAATGCAGGCCCACACTTTTCAGATTTTCCTTTTTATCCCTAAGAAAATCTGGACATTTGGGGTTTTAGCTTACATTTTATTATTAAAGTACCATTTGGACCAAACAAAACATCTCTTTGAGCTTCCAGTTCCTGTCTCCCAGTGCTCTAGGGGTCAGACTTTATTAGTATTCTCTGGTTCCATGACTACAAATCCTTGCTAAACGCTCAGGTATTTTCCTTCCAGTAGTCATAACCTGGCTTTGTATCGTTGGCTCTCTCTTAAAATCTTAGCATTATCTGGGACGCTGAAGAAACAGCCACCACTTCCTGACATTGAGCTAGTGAGTGTCTGAATGACTCAAGGGCTTTGAAGCCTCACAAGGTTCACGCAGGATGGGAAATAAGAAAAAAAAAAAATCTAAGGGTTTCATACCTACCTTCTCATTGCTGTCCTCTTTATCACCACCTCCAATGGGCCGTGGAGAGATCACCTACTCCCAGATCCCCAAGACCACTGCTGCATCTCCTGACTCTCTTCTGGGCTCTGTTTCTTCCATTAAGTCATAGACCATTAAAATTGAGAGGTACTTTGCTGATCCTTTGCTCAAGCCTCCTCATTTTACAGATGGTCCAAGACAGGGGGGAAACTTACTAATTTAGTAAACGTGCCAAGCTTAAAATCCACAACTCCTGATACTCACTCAGTTTTATGTTATTTACATTGTACTGTGTGGTGATTATTTTCTCCCAAACCAAACCATCCAATCCTAAGAAGGTATCTCTGACCAGGACTGGTTTAAGTTTGGACTCACATGACACACAGTCACAGATTGTTCTGTAGGCAGATAGTCCTGAATTTGAATCCCACCTCTGCCATTTAAATCTGCATGATCTGGGGCAACTTACTTAAGCTCCCTGAGCCTCAGTTTTCCCCGAGGAAGGATGAAGTTGTACCTCCCTTGTTGTTATGACAGTTAAAGAAGCCAATCATGTAAAACATTTCGCACAATATCTGGCAAATAAGTGGGCATTTAACAAATGTGTTTAACCTTTTTCTTTTCAGAATTCTAGGGAGGAGGTGTTGCTCTTTAACTCTCACCTGCTGGATTTTATTCACACATCTATTTGTGTCTGCATTATAAAGCAGAGGTTCACTGAGCATTACTACATGCCACGTACTTGCTGGGCACCACACGTGCAGTGGTGAATAAGTAAGACACGGCTCCTGCTCTCCTAGAGTTTCTAATCCAGCAGGGAAGACACTCATTTTTTTTCTTTATTGAAGTATAGTTGATTTACAATGCCTTGTTAGTTTCAAGTGTACAGCACAGTGATTCAGTTAAACATATATGTGAAAATACATATGTATGTATTCTTTTTCAGATTCTTTTCCCTTATAGGTTATTACAAAATATTGAATAGAGTTCCCTGTGCTATGCAGTAGGTCCTTGTTTACCTATTTTATATATAGTAGTGTGTATCTGCTAATCCCAAACACCTAATTTATCCCTCACCCCCCCCCTTCCCCCTTTGGTAAAGTTTGTTTTCTATGTCTGTAGGTCTGTTTCTGTTTTGTAAAGAAGTTCATTTTATCTTTTTCTCAGATTCCACATATAAGCAATATCATACGATGATATTTGTCTTGCTCTAGGAAGGTACACGTTTAAACAAGAGCATAGAAAATATGCAACAGAGTTCCTGACTCTGTCTAGAGCCACCGGCCATGTTAGGGGAACGGTATAATACGTGGCTAAAATGAAGAGCTTGGGAATCTGATTGCCTGGGATTGAGTCCTGGCTCTGCCTTCCACCCATGTGTCACTGTAGGCAAGTTATTTAACCTCTCTGTGCCTTAGTTCCCTCATCTCTAAAATGAGGATAAGAATAGTTCCTGTCTCATAGGACTGTTGCAAGGGTTCAAGCGTATATCACAGCGCAAGGCACAGGCAGAGCACTCAGTAAACGTTCTTTGTTGTTATCATCTGGAGTGACATGGTTCCCACTAAGGCCAGATGTCTTCATTTTGCTGGGGACCACAGCCGGGGTCCTTCATGTCTGAGCTGAACGCAGGAGAAGCAGCTCCAGGCTGACTCCCAGGCACAGGGCAGACAGAGCTGAGACCTGGGAGCTGCAGAAGAACTAAGCAGCCATGTCCTCAAGGCTCTGAATCCCTCTGCCCACATCACTAGGACGGGTTCCTGGTCCCTACACCTCAGGATTCGTTCCGGGGAGATCACCTGCTCTGGACGGCCAGGACGGGGCCTCTCCCGGGGCATCGGTCATAATTGAAACAAACGTAATTGTTTGTTTTTTCTTCCACTTACAGACACTTTATCCCACAGAGTCACAGATGATGTAGAATAGTGGCCTCTCCAGGGTGGCTTTCACGTGTGGGGGCACTTGCTTACATGGGTTTGGCCTGCAGTCATACTAACACAGAGCCTCTTTCCCCTGAGGAGCTCCACCTGGCTTTGAACGCCTGTCAGAAGCTGGGATGTTATTCTTAAGAGAGACTTTAGCTTCTCCAGGATGTAGGCCAATGCCTTCATTTACTGATGGTTAAACTGAGGTCCAGGGTCAGATATAACCTGCGTGAGGTCACAAGCAAGCTAGTGCGAGAGCCAGGATTAGAACTTAGGCCTCCAGATTCTCAGACAGGTACTATTTCTACTTTGCCATCGGGCCAGGAAGGCTTCAGAAGCCCGTGCACATGGTGTGGCCGCCTGCAGAGTGTGTGTTACCCTAGAGCAGCAGATCGCTGCCCCTGGTATTTCGCTGGCATGGAAATAACCCACATGTTCGTTGGCTGGTCCCTCTTGCTTCTTGAGCAACTTAAGATCAGACTCAGCAGGAGTCGCATACCTAAGCCTGAAATCTTAGCCACGAACGGAGACATTCCCACAGGATTTATTGGAAGGGGTAAAGGGGCAGGAAAGAAGCTTTCATCACATGTTACAAAACAAAATTTAAACAGGCTCATCATTAACGAGTTCTTCCTTGCTGGCGCTCTGTTTGGTCTCATCTCCCTCCCTCACCTCGACACACAGCCTCTATAATCCCCACTCTTACCCTGAATCCTTCAGCAGTGGCCCAACACGGTTTGGGAACTTGGTCCAATGGTGATGTTTCCCAAGCTTGTCCCTTGCACGCTCACCTGGCCACGTGGACGGTACTGGAGTGTGTCTGCCAGGGTACAGTCGGGGCCACAGGTTTTGAGCTCATGTTCAAATGCATCTCCTATCTCTCTGGGCCTACAAGAGCCTGACCCCCCAGAAGGGGCTGAATAAACTGCTTCAACCTGAACTAGTAAACAGGCTTGAGGCTGTGGGCAGGGAGGGGAGGAGAAAGGCAGGAGAGCAGGAAGCAGCTTAGTCCTAACCATTAGTATTCACGACTTAGAGAAAGCAGCCACCCGGAGTCCCTCCTGCGGGAGCCTCCAGGGAGCAGTGCTGTCTAACCTGCAAAAATAGAAAAATAATTTTCTTTTCAAAAACACCACACTACCCAGTTTATTTGCTAATGGGTTCTGGCAGTCTTTGTATTAGTCTGAGAAGCCATTCAGACCACCACTGACAATGTCAAACTTATAAATTGCTCTTGTTAAAACCTGCACATCAAAATTAAATAGGAAACACCTGGTGAGCTGGGCCCGCGCCCCCCCCCCCCCACCACCACCACCACCGTGGGGAAGGGCAGGAGTGTCACTAGGTGGCCAGAGAAGCATGGCCTGGGAACAGGCCTTCCCCCAGAACACCCAGAGATATTCTGAAGTCTTTGGAGGCAGAGAGGGAGGGTGGGAGCAGAAACCGGGAGGACTTCAGGTCAGATCTGACACATAGGTGCATGTGCTTTTTTTTTTCAATGTTTTAAGCATAATCTTTAGTATTCATTTTTCATCTATTTGCATGTGCTTTTTTTTTTAAGTTGTTGCCATTAGAAATCCAGAGTCTTTGTTTTGCTTGAAAATCAGAAGATCTGGCCACCCTGGCCCATAGTCTTTCCTGGCAACGATCAGCTAGAAGAGCTGCCCCCTGTAAGCGAGCCCTAACTCTCCATCTTACCAAACAATGGCTTTACACGTGGCCACGTCACTCTTCCTGACCTGCCTGGCCCCCGCTGGTACGTGGGTTTGAATTCCCTGAGTTCTTAGACTTTGGAGACATAGAACCTTGGCTTCAAATGACCTTGGAAAGGTCGTATCCTGCCTGCAAACCTTGCTTTTGTCATCTGTAAATTGAAGGTGACATACCCTGATAGTAGTATGTCAATTAACTGATAGAATCATTATCTCTGGGAACCTACTTTGCAGAGTGTTAATAACCAACTTAAACTGTGGGACAGGCACCTTGAAGGCATTAGAACGGAATATCCTTCCTTTCGTCTCAAGGAGCTTCCTACCATTTTTGCTCCCCAAACCCCAAACAAAGCTAAGCCACTGTTTCTTTTTTCTTTTTTATATAAATTTATTTATTTATTTATTTTTGGCTGCGTTGGGCCTTCGTTGCTGCGCGCGGGCTTTCTCTAGTTGCGGCGAGCAAGGGCTACTCTTTGTTGCAGTGCGCGGGCTTCTCATTGCGGTGGCTTCTCTTGTTGCGGAGCACGGGCTCTAGGCACGCGGCGGGTGAGCAGTTAGGGCCCAGAGGGTTGAATACCCTGCCCGAGCTTAACTCCTTTGGAGAAGCAATCGGCAAAGCTTTCTACCACCCTCTTGCCCCCTTCCTTCCTTGCTATGCTCGATCATCTAGAATAAGACCATTTTCGGCAAATTGTTGGGCTCTGGAGTGACACCTGTTTCCCTGGAGCAGAAATGACACCTTTGAAGTAAAATTTTCTCAGCTCCCAGCTCCACAGGCAGAGCCTATTTGGGGGCCCATTATGGCTGCATTTTAGAAGCCGTCAACTCGGATGCTTAAATATAGCATTTCTTTGGTTCTCAGGCGGCAGCAGAGAAAACATTTTGAAGGGCAAATAAATATTTATGTAGGAGGGCTCTTTGTGCACAGTGAACGTTTGATTCTGTTGCCCCAATTCCCCGGGCTGAGAGTCAATTAGGGGACCCAGAAGAGAATGTGGGAGTGAGTGTGCATACAGCACCTACGTCCCTTCCGTGGGCTTATATCAAGCATCTACGATGTGCAGGCACTGGACCCTGCATCGCTGATAACAGGCTGTGCTTGCGTGTGCATGGAGACCTGCTTAGTGCTTTGCACTAATCTCGTTTAAGTAGCGCAGCTCGTCCCGTCGCAGATGGGAACAGGCCGAGTTTGTTTCTGACCAGGCGTGTGTAGACATGGGCCGAGAAAACAGATAATATTCTCACTTCGTTTTCCCCCTTTTCCCCACTAAACTGTAGGGTCCTCGAGGAGTAGCTGGGGTGATAATAATTGCTGAGATGCTGTTGGGCCCTGCCTAGGGCAGCCCCTCTGCTAAGCACTTGCTATTTCTTTGAATCTTCACAATGACCCTCATGACCTGGGTATAAATAATTCCTCAGAAATGCAAGCTTTACGAATGAATGAATGAAAGCTGGACCAATCTGCTCACAGCCATGGCAGTGGGAAGAGAAACATCCATTTGGGTTAGACCCAAATCTCTATGCAAAAGATGTCAGAGCAAAGCAATCTTCCAAATGGATCGGCTTCTTAGGAAGGAAATCGTGTTTTCTGTGGGATTTGCCTCCCCATTCACTTTGCTGGCTCTCACTTTTTTTCTTCTTCTTATTATCCTTTTTCTTGTCTTTTCTTCCTTCCCTGTAATATTTCCTTCATCCCTTTGGTATCATTTTTTTTCTACCCTTTTAGCTGTTTTTTTCTTCCTCCCTCTCTCCCTCCTCTTTCTCCCCTTCCTTCTCCTTCTCATCTTCCTCTTGCTGCCCACAGAGTGGGCCCTCAGGCCTTCAAGATTGTTTGCGGGAACTTCTCCTTCTCCGGGGTGACGGAGCCGGAGCCGGAGCGGGGCCGAGGGGGTGGGGGGAGGAATGCAGCAACGCGGGGGAAGTAATACCAAATGTGACGTTGGTGCCAACAATCAGCCTGGAATGTAAACGCGTGCTGAACTCCAGTAATAAAGCTCTTACAACTGGAGGGCTGGGAATGCCAGGAGGAGGGGGACTGAGGCCTTGCCTCTTAACCAGACTTGGGTCAAAATCTGGTCTTTGCATCTATTTATGCCTCCAACATCCTTTCTTGCTTTTTCAAATAAAAATATTACAAAATACTTTATTTATTTATTTTATATGCTTTTATTTATATTTATTTTATAAATGAAATATTACGGGAAGCCCCGGGATTCGTGGCCTCATTTATAACCCACAGAACTTGGGAATTTGGGGGGAATATTTCTCATTAAATCTATTTCCCAAGTCTTTGGAGCTGCCTCCTACTTCCCCAGGAAACAACAGGAAATTCAAGATAGGTTTGAGCAGTGGGGCGTGGTGGAGCTCGCGGTGTTGAGTCTGAAAGACAGGGTCTAGGGGGAGCAGTGAAGAGAGACCTTCCAGCCGGGCTTGTCGGGCTGTGCCGTGTATTTCCCACGTCTGGAACAGCCTGTGCGTCTATGAACTTAAGTCGTGGGTCTCTTTACTCTTGGCTCTGCGTCTCGCTTTGGTGGAGGTCTCACTTCGTGAGATGGTTTTGTAGGGGTAGACAGAGTGACAGATCAGGCCAAACCAGGGGTCAGCCCACTGGTCAGCAGGACCCCCTTATCATAAAGAGGGCTTGCTTCTCTAAGGAGTAAGCCAAGAGCTCATTTCTTGGACTTTCCCATCGAATGGTGCAGCTCCTTCCCATTGCCTGAAATGATATTTTTCTTAATAAGCATTGTTCACATCTAGGAATCACTGCTTCCTTTAACCAGTGTTGACAGTAAGTCACTCTGCCTTAAATACTATGCCAAGTATGTGTAAGTCTTTCACAAGAACTTTTGCACTGACCATTGCAAACAAACAGAGTGGTGCTATTCTCTTGCCGAATGTTGGCAGTAAGAAAACCCTCACTCCCCTCTCCCACACCAACAGCTGCCCTACCCTGGGGCTAATTTTTCTCCTGGTGTCTGCCGTCTTCCTAGATGAAGGGATAGAACCTGACTTTTGTCGTATTTCCCCTTGCTGCCACCCATGATTTAGACGTGCCCTAGTCTAAACCTCTGGGATGTGGTGTGACTAATTGAAATTAGAAAAAAATAAAATAAACAGGCTTGGTGTTTTTATATTTATATATTGAGTCATGAAGGGTAAGAGTCAACGTCCGAATTCAGCTCTGTGGGCTGAGCGGTGAGAGTCAAATACATCATTTAATATTGGGTGATTTCACCTGCCATTCTGGTCAGTGCATGACCCGGTGAACCTGAGACAGAAAACACGAATCAGCTCCTCTCTCCCACTCCACATCCATATACGGTAGTGTTTTTCTTTTTGCGGGTACGCCGGCCTCTCACTGTTGTGGCCTCTCCTGTTGCGGAGCACAGGCTCCGGACGCGCAGGCCCAGCGGCCATGGCTCACGGGCCTAGCCGCTCCGCGGCATGTGGGATCTTCCCGGACCGGGGCACGAACCCGTGTCCCCCGCATCGGCAGGCGGACTCCCAACCACCGCGCCACCAGGGAAGCCCTATACGGTAGTTTTGAGACAGATATTTTTTGTAAAATAGGTCCTTCCCTCTATTATATTGTATAATGGAGGGTGACAAACTCTGGCCTGGGGAATTGGCCCAAGGACCAAGTCTGTCCCACTGCCTGTTGTTGTTAATAAAGTTTTATTAAGACACAGCCATGCTCATTTATTTGTATGGCTGTGGCTGCTTTCTTGCTACAACAGCAGAATCAGGTAGTTGTGACAGACTTTGTATGACCCACTAAACCTAAAATATTGACCATCTGGACCTTTAAGAAAAAGTTTTCCTGTCCTGCTTTATATATTAACATGTATATATTACTATACAGAACTGTATACTCAAAACCATCCAATGCAGTGTTTTATGGGTGATTTAAGGAATTTTCAAGGGCAATTTTAACTAGCTGTAAATTTGCCTTACACACTGACTTCTGTACCTAAGTCTAGCAAAGATTCCCCTCCACTTTGGCACTTTGCTTTTGATTTTTTTTTTTTTTTTTACCCAGTCTGGTCAGCTGTTTTTGGCCTCATGTGTATATAGTCATAGCACATGCTTTTGGAGGATTCTCAAAGGAAGCCTTCTCCGGAGGATGTGCTGGCTATACAAGAACATCCCTGTGATGTGTTCCAGGGGCTGGAGTTTCACGGAGCCACATGTAGGTGACATACTACAGATATGAGCCTTCATTGGTGACCCCGTTGCTTTATATTTCCCATGGTGTGGTTCCTCTTGGAATGTCTGTCAGGATGCTGAATGGTCCCCATGACTGCCTGGACTTTCTGCGGCCTCTGCTCTGTGGATACATTATTGGGAGGGAAGCATAGCTTACCCAAACCCAGTCAGGTTTGTTCCAGGTTAAAAGCAGAGCTGCAGAGCCTTGGAAGTCCTGCAGGTGAGGAGAATCTCACAGGTCAGCTCGTCCAGGGGCTCCCAATACTGATCACTACACGCTTATGAAAAGTACAGATGCTCAGGTGCTGCCCCAGGAAGTTCTGATCCTAGAGATGTGGGGTGGGGTGTAGGCGTCTGAAGAACAACCAGATGTGGGAACTGCTGATCTACTCCACACTCCACCCTTGAGAGCTCAGGAAGATGAATTTGAAACTGACCCAGTGGATGACCAGCTAGGAATTCTGTGGCCCTTGATGATCTGTCCTCACCAACAGTTTCCAAACCTATGTTAGCAGAGCCCTGGGATTTTCACACAATGCCTTTGAGGAGAGAATGACAACCAGGGGGCGGTCCAAATAGCTGAGCTCTGGCCTTGTCCGTGTTCAATCACACTCGTCCCTTTTGTTTGTTGTATGTGTTAGGCTCAGGCTAGATTTTGTTTCTAGATCAAGAACAGGCAAGAAAAAATACCTGCTAATGGAAAAAGGAAGCTCTTATCCCTGGACCTTGCAGCAAATCAAGCCACTGAAACTTTCCTGCCAGATTCTCCTTTTCTTAAAAATCTCCAGAGAGGGGGACTCCGCCACCTAAACCTGCGAAGTGTCACCCAGTCTTCACGATCATTTCTCTCAGGAGCTGAGAGAAAGCTGTTACCTGCAGCCGTGTGTCCTTCTGCAGCTCCCACGGGCTCTGGCTCTGAACTCTATCTGCACCTAAATCCTGCCTGCTCCAAACTGAGCTCCTTCCCTCTCTGATTCTCCTCGCTGCACCCAGAAAACGACAGCTCACCTCAGCTGCTCCAACGCCTTATGTAGTCATGACTACAAGTCAAATAGTGTTTGAGCACCTGTGCCCAGCACTGTGTAAGGCCCTAGGCAAGGCAGGTGTGATGCTCAGGTGGACCGTCCAGTCGGGCGAGAGGAAGCAGGCAGCTGGGCCCTTGTGCTTTCCCTCCTGCCTTTCTCCCAGGATGATGCAAGCTACCTTTCAGGCTCCTTCCCCACTGCCCAGGCCTGGGGGCTTCACCCTGCCCCTGGCCCTGGATGTGGGGCACATACTTGGAGAAGGATTTCACCAAACCCGGCAAAGTATACAGAGGAGCTGGCCCCAGTGGTAACACCAGTAGCACTGAAGCTTCACTCAGCCTGGACAGGTGGTGGCAGGGATGCAGGGCACGAAGGACCAGGGCTCATCACCCCAGTCTGGGTTCCCTTTTCTGCTGCCTCTTTGGGCCTCAGTCTTGCACAGCATCTCTGCCCTGCCACCTCCTGGCCAAAGCAGGTAGCAAGCAGGTGACTGTGAGTAAAGACCCAGCACCCAGGCTGCAGGTAGCAGCTCTTCCCGCAGCTCCTGAGGGATCCAGGGTGCATCCTGAGTGCACTCTGCAGAGACAACACCCACAGACCGTGGACCATTATGGGCAGACACCAGCCCAAACACTCCCCAAGAAAGTGGCCCTGGCAGAGGCAAGGATCTCTTTTCTCTGTTGCTGCATTTCTCTTTTAACCTTTTCATTTGTATTGCCCCTGCTGTCTGTTTAGATGTATAAATGCTTGCATATTTCTCTGTGTGTGTGTGTGTGTGTGTGTGTTGGGTCTCATTCTCTATGTGTAGTGACTGTTCCTTGCTTCCATAGACAACCTTTACTCTTCTTAGTGCAGATCAAGCCAAAGGGAACAGCACAATGAATATGAATGATAAAATGATAGAGGCCTAATAGTAATAATAAGACATCCAGCACATTTGCCGTTTGCTCGTGAAAACTTTTCTTTGACGGAAGGACTGAGCTCATTTTTAGTTCCAGACACTTCTCTGTCCTCAGGTGATGCTGATAAAAAGACTTCCTGAATGGAGATGTGTTTGAGGGGTGGGGGGAGCTGATATGTATCCGACTAGGTCAAGTTAAAGACGCCTTCTCTAAACGCTGCAGTCATTGAGCAAAGGCTGGGGATGAGGTGGGAATGAGAGGGTGAGAGCCAGGCTGAGGGGAGGGCATGTAGTCGTTGTAGAAGGACCCCAGGCAATCTGCAGGGGGGGTTGCTGACCCACAGGCCCCAAGATGCCCAGCCCCTGATGAGTCAGGGTCTGTGTGCTTGTAAGTCAGCCCAAAACCTGTGGAAGAAGCTGGGGCCAGGTAGTCCCTGCCATCACCCAGCGTCTCCCCTGGATGTCACTGTTGTGCTGTGTGAACAATGCTGGGGAGCACTTATGGGACCATGAAAAACCCTCCCTGGAAGTGGCTGCCTCTTGGGGGAGGCCTGGTAGGAAAAGGCAGGACCAGACCTATGTGCAGGTATTGGGGGGATGTTTAGTGTCCCCAAGCCAGCAGTGCTGCCCCACGATAGCGGCTGTGGTGACACCAAGGCCCTCCTGTCCCGCCATCCCTGGGGCAGGACTGATTCTCTAGTGCAAAGAGGCTGGGGTAGCTAAGAGAACTGGGCTCAGCCGAGCCCCCCCTTCCTCCTGGCTCTCAGGCCCTCAGGTAGAGCTTGCAAGTCAGAAGTGGTGGGACAGGGTTCCAGGCCAGCGTGTGTGGTGGTGAAACCCAAACTCCAGCCTCCCTCTAAACAGCCGGGTGAATTTGGGGAAGTTGTCTCACATCTCAGAGCCTCTGTTTCATCACCTACCTTACATGGGACTCCTTACAGCTCTGTAATAATTAAATGAACAGAGTGTACATAAAACTTAATATATATAGTGCAGCTATTATTACAACAAGAAATTTAGAAAGAGTGTGCAAAGGACCTTCCAAGGCCGTAGCCCGGGAGGAAAAGCATGTCTCTAATCCGATCATGAAAATAAATACTAGTGCAGAGATTAGAATAAATCAAGAGTGATTTGGCCCAGACCTAACAGAACCAATGCCCTCTGTTTTCTTCACTTGGTTTGAGCTTCCTAAGTCGCTGGCTGCCGCTTTACCGAGCCACATATGCATGTGTTTCGATCCCTGTGTTGAGAGGAAGCACCTGAGTTTAGCCCTAAAGCAATCAGGGGATTTTTTTTTTTTTTCCCCTATCTCAGTGTTGATAGATTTGGAATAACTGAAAGCAGACCTAGAACATGTTAAAAGGAAAGCGTGTGGACTGGGCTCCAAGCAGGGAGAGGAGAGGCACAGACCCTCGGAGGGAGGCCAGAATTTGTCAGCCTCTCCCTTGCCCTAATAGTGAATACCGATCAGGAAGCCTTTGATCTCCTTTTGGTCTCCTTCCCTGGAATGAGATTTCACAATTGTAGATTATTAAGACGACTCCCTGGTATGAGTCAGTGTGGTGTGGCTCCTGAGCCGTGTGAGCTAGTTTCACCACAGTCTCGTTCCCTTTATGTGAGTGCCGGTTTTACCAGGTTTCCGTTCACTTTGCACAAGTTAAGCATCAGTGTTGCAGATCTGCTGAGCTGGAGAGAGGTACCACCTTGGGGGCCTCTTCTTCCCTCCTTCCTCCTCCTTTCCTCTCGCATCACAGGTCCTTCCCAGTTAGGGGTGTGACGCTCATCCCTATTTCATCAGCATCCTTTAGATGATGGGAGGTACAGACCCTTCTAAGTATTGAAATAGGCTTACTGAAGTGGGACCGACACTCTCAGCTCAGGGGAACTTTGGGATACACAGGAGAGGCCCATTTGATATTAAAGAGTCATCAAGTCCCCATACTAAATAGCTTGGGGAGGCCAAGCCTAGACTTGCTAATGACTTTGACCCACAGACGTTCAAGGAAGAAACTGGAAAGGCGCCCTTTTAGTGTGATTGTGCATTTGAATTTTCTGTTTTCAGGGAACACTTTGGCATCTTAATTCCATAATCGCCGACTCAACCCGCACTTCCTCTTTCAGAGTGTTTTGGGACGAGTGCCCCCAAAGATGCTCTGTGTCTTTATGTCTAAGGGCACTGGGGAGAGCAGAGGCGAGCCTGGTGTGCATCGATGGGGGGAAAGGTAAAGAGGAAAATGAGGCGGGACGCAGTGCCCGAGCAGCTGCAAAATTGTTCAAAACCATTTTCTCAACTGGGTTAATTGTTCTTCCCCGTGGCGCAGAGACACCTACGCCTTTCAAAGTCTGTGTTTCTTTATTGCAAGGAATAGCCTATTAAGAGAGACAGATTGTCTACCAAGAGCAGCTGACTCTCCACCACTCTTCCCTTTCCCTCCATCCCAGTTTCCTCCTGCGAACCCCCAGGACAGAGCTCATCTGACGCTCTCCCCCTCAGCATTAGCTTTTATCACGGGGAAAATGGTTGTCAGTGCTAGGAGGAGGGGCTGGGCACACTCAAACCAGCTCTGCTTGAAGAGTAGGAATAATTACAAAATCTCAGGCCGTTATCCAATTACGTTGACACGTGGCCATTCTAGGGAGTTCTAACTGGATTAAGTTCATTATAAAAAGATTAGTCCGAGGATGGGGACTGTGCATAACAAAGTGAACCTTCAGAATGTGCACTGCTGGGCCACCAAGGACTTTGGGGGTAAAACTGAGTGAATGGCTTTGTTTATTGAATTACTGCTTAGGGATTCGCCAAGGAGTTTTGTTCAGATAGAGTTTGTGGCTTAAAGCCACTGTCAGCGGTTTCCTGTTTGTTTTCCTTTTTTCAGCACTGTTCTTTAGTGCCATTGTAGTCATTGTCAAAACACTAATCCAAGATGTTTGTCGCTAATGTTCTGTGTGAGCATGGAGGTGAGATTATTGATCAGAGTGGAGCTGAGACTCACAGAGCTCATATATTATTCATAAACTCTGTGTATATGTACACATATAGAGAGAGTGTGTGCCCATATAATACCTTGCATTTGCATAATGTTTCACAGCTCTACAGAGCACTTCCACATTTGTCATTTGGCCTACACAGCAGCACTTTGGGATAAATTGGCATTATTATAATGACTTTACAGATAATGAAACTGAGACTCAAAGAGGTTAATCTGTGGTCACCCAGCTAGATGGTCCCAGAACTGAGGTTACCACTCACAGTTGCTATTCCTAGCCTAGCATTCTACAAACACATGTGAACTCAGTTTATATATGTATTTTAAGCACAACGTATGTGTTCAGCTCATGGCAGTTGAATATTTGGATTAACCAAGTTGGTTGAGAGCAGTTTTCTTCCTCTATTTGCCATGAGAATTAGATGTCAGTTTTGAACAACTAATTTAGTTACTGAGTACTTTCTTCTTCTTCCTGAGCTCAGGAAAATTTTGCACACAGAACACATCATGGAACTGTTCTTTGGGGGTTACCCCAAACCCTTCTTCTGGTGTGTTCACTAGAGTCTCGCCTCTTTTAGGACAGACTAGAATAAGCGCCCGAGTCCCTTCTGAAGTTCCTGGAATTAGAGACATGGATATTAACATCAGTGGAAAGATGTAAATTACCAATCGATCTCTTATAATTTGACGTAATGACGGTTTTTTGGGCCCCAAACTCCTCTGGGTGAACTGGTAAGAATTAAAACTCTTAAGTAGGTAAATCTGAGTTCGTGATGTCTGTTAGGGTCAGCAGTGCTTCCATTTTCTCCTCCTAAGCCCATTGCAGACATTGCTAATGGACCATCACACACTTCTCTACTTACCCTGGGCTTGGACTTCCAACACATCTCAAAACTGACCTCCAGGCAGCCACCACCGAGAGTCAAGCATTGGCTGGCAAGATGTCATCTCTTTATCCTTCTGATCCTAGACTCTGGTGACCCCGCAAAACTCCAGAGGCTTTGAGAGGCACAACCAGACCAACCAGTCAGTCCCTTTATGTCTGATAACATCTTATGGCCTCATTTGGTGATCAGCAGTTCAAGACACCCACAGAAGGTCAAGGAGAATGTGGAATGATCAAAAAAGCTTTAGATTTAGGAAGTGACTATATTCATAGCATAGTTACAGTAAAGATTAGGGAAGAATCCAACTTTCCAAAAAAGATAGGTTTGTGCATAAGCGGAACTCTAGATTGCTGCAGACCAATGATTCTATATACCCCCACTTCCCCCAAAAAAGAAATACACACAGGCACAACATGCTATACAAATGTTTATTCCCTAAAGCACATCTAGCTTACAGACCAAGGTTAAAAACAAGCAAATAAACAAAACCAATATAAACTGTTGAAGTATAGTCAGGATTCTCATTTGCAAGTAGTAGAACCCAAATTAAAAATGACATTAAAAAAAAAAAAAAGAAAGAAAGAAAAGGAAACTTTTTGGCACAAAAAACTAAAAATTCAAGGGCTTCAGGCAAGGCTGGACCTAGCAGTTCAATAATGTCATTGGGACTTTTTCTACATGGTGGCTCCCAGTATTTCTATACTTACCACTTCAGCATGGAGTTTGGCAGAAAAAAATAAAAGAGCTTCTTTTTCCCCCCAATAGATCCTGTAAAAGTTCTGAAACTTACTCTGGCATGGTCATGTGCCCATCCTTGAACGAATCACTGCTTCTGGGGGATGCACTATTCACATTGGCCACCCTGAGTCATGTGGTCTCCCTGGAGACTAGCCCTGCCCCACTCCCCCTTCCACACATCAACTACTTACATTGAAAATGATGCAGATATGGTGGATTGGAGGGAAAGTTGATCACCTCTCAAACAACTGCTTGCTATATACCAGACCCAGTGCTAGATACTAAAAGAAGACATTACAGATAGGTTTAAAACTTAACAATTTGCAGATTCTTTCTATATAAATAAACCTATTAGACCCTGACAAACATCACAAGGTAAATATTTTTAGTCTTACCATTGTACAGATGAGGACAGTTATGTTCAGAGGAGTTCTGTAACATATTTGAGTTGACCTGGCCCTTGACCTTCAATTTACCCAACTGCAAATTCTGTGCCCTATGATCCCTGAGTCTGGATAGGTGAAAATATTACCATGAAAAATTGGAATTCTTCACTCATTTACCTGAAAGAGGCAAGTCAGAAACTGGATTTCCATTTCTCCACTTTGGGACAAACCTTGAACCCCAAAGTTATGATAAGGAGAGCTGTATCTCCAACTGGGCATCAGTACTCAGGTACAATGTTAGAAACAATACCTGCTGTAGTTTATTGAGCCCTTACTACGTGCCAGGCACCATGTAAGCATTTTACAAAGAATATCCCATTTAATACTAGAAACAGCCATGTGGAATAGCACTTCTCATTCCTGTTAGGCAGCTGAGAAAAGCAAGTCTCAGAAGGATGAAATGACCTAACATAGGCAGTACGTGGAGCCAGAGTTTGAACCCAGCTCTCATGCGACTCTGCTATTCTTCCTACCTAGAGATGAATGGGCCTGATGTCTTCAATTTCAGTCACTGACTGAAATCATTAGAAAACAGGGTAGAGATGGGAGATGAGAAAAGCATCTATCCCCAACTTTGTGAGAGGCCAGCAAAAGTGGAAGGAAATTAGATTGTAGACAAATTCCTGGTGATTCAAAAGGCCTCAAACCAAAATAATGAGAAACAAATAAGCAGGCAAACTACAGGCTAAAACAAGAATATCATCTTTCAAAGATTTGCAAAAGTTAAGATTGACTAGGTTTTAACTGTCCAAGCCCTGTGGGCTAGTTTGCTGTCATAGGAGAGTCTTGGGTTTCACTTGTTCCCGTAACTCACTCAGGAATGACAACAGTCCTTGGGGGATCCTGAGTGGTTCCATCTGGAGACGGGGCAGACCAGCCAGAGCTTCACTGAAACACAGGGCCCACGTTCCTTTTCCCAGCCCCATCTTTTGCCACGTCTGCTTGCTGCAAACCCACATTTTCACATCGTTTATACTTTTCAAGGAACACGTCTCACAGCAACACTTGGCAGCTTTCAATTTATTAGGCTTATTAGCAAATAAAACTGTCCTGAAAAGCCCAGATTTGATAGCTGGAAGATTCATTTCTGGACTGATTTAATGCAACCTGACTAGTAGTTTATTTCCCATCTCCAGGTTGGGACTAAATCACCCTCGTACTGTTGATACCCTTAGTAGGATGGTTGGTGTTTGCAAAATAGGCCAGGCTGTAAAAGAATCTGAAGACTAGTTGCTTCCTTTTTTTTTTTTAAACAGAGATGATAAAAAGTACTTTATAACTTTATGTGTCTAGGAGAGTCTGGGTTCTTTTTCTTTTTTTTTCCTCCTTCTTTGTTATCAGTGATGTCGTTTGAATATAAATAGCGGTAAATACATTCAAGGATGTGGTTCTTCTTAACGGTTGATTTGCAGCATTGGGAAATCACCTATGTTCTCTGGAATCACCACTCTGCACGAAGGACTGGTGACATCTGACATTCAAGATGACAAACCTATGGAAGCACCATCCAGAAGCATTCTATCATTTAAGTCTTCTTGTTCTTAAGCCCTGGGCAGCCATCATACTTTTTCAAGACGAAGACTTGAACAGAACAAGCCTGTTATTACCAAACCAGCCAGTGGCACTCACCAAGGGCTATTAGCCTCTGTTAGCGTGTATCACCCGCATCTCATTTGACAGTCGTGCTTTATTGCCTGACAGTCTAACTCAGCTTTTATCCTATCCTTCCCCCACTGCATTACCATCTGCTGAGAATGCGGCCCCAGAGTTAGTCCAATCCAGTTTAAATCCCCTCTCTGCCACCGACTCCTTGGGTAACCACGGCTATTTAACTTAACCCCAAATCTTGAGTGTGCTCATTTGCAAAACAGGGATAAACATAGGATAATACAGTTAAGTAATGCATGAAAACACCGCTAACAGAGTGCCAGGTACAAGGAAAGTGCTTAATAAATGGCAAGTGTTACTATTATGATTAATATAGGGACAGTAATAATGCTAACAGCATAAAACGTGGTCTTAAATGTTACTTTTGGTTTTGTATAACAGAGTGCCTTGCATAAGTGTAGATAGTGGCATATCCCATTTTATTGCACTTTGAAGATACTACATTTTTTACAGATTGAAGATTTGTGGTAACCCTGCATTGAGCAAGTCTATGGGTGCCATTTTTCCAACAACGTTTGCTCACTCTGTGTCTCTGTGTCACATTTTGGTAATTCTCGAGATGTGTCAAGCCCTCCACCGGCAAAAAGATTATGATGCCCTGAGGGCCCAGGTTGTGGTTAGCATTTTTCAGTAATAAGGGTTTTTTTGGTTTTTTTTTTTTGCGGTACGCGGGCCTCTCACTGTTGTGGCCTCTCCCGTTGCGGAGCACAGGCTCCGGATGCGCAGGCTCAGCGGCCATGGCTCACGGGCCCAGCCGCTCCGCGACATGTGGGATCTTCCCGGACCGGGGCACGAACCCATGTCCCCTGCATCGGCAGGCGGACTCTCTCAACCACTGCGCCACCAGGGAAGCCCCCCTGTTATCTATTTTAATATGGCAATTTGGGGGACAGATGACGCTGACTTCCCATGGTGAAATGTGCCCAAGCACAGTGTGTCACCTGAAGCCTGCAGCCGGCTTGTTGCCCAGGTGCCTCTACCTGCCCTGCTGCTGATTTGTCTGCCTTGGGTTCTCCTTTATTTCCTGTCCCTTGCCTCCCTCCCCCCAGGTGCCCGATATCCCCAGGGATAAAGCAGAATAAAGAGAGGAGATTAAAAATCAAATCTTAGTGTCTAAATACCCTGAAAAGGGGTTCTTATAAATTACAATACTCATATATCAAGGTTTATTCCAGAACACGACGATATCAGTATTAGCAGCAGTACAATCATGCCGCCATGCATTTGTCACTTACGAGGTACCAGCCGACCTGCTGAGCACTTTATATGCATTTCTCACCATTTCCTGTTAAATGCCCCCTTCTCTCATACACTAATGTATTAGAATCCAACATTCTCTATAAAAGTTAGGTGCTAAAATCCATTCTTGCTGACGGTTAAATGCCGACAGCAAAATGTAGATGCCTTTTTGCCTAGTATTAGGCAGAGTACCCCTCATGTACTCTCATCATGGATAGAGCCACAGCAAATTGTATGAATTTAGAAGTTCACCCTTTCTGCAAGTAGTTTGCTCCAACACGCCAGAGCAAGGACTTTATTGCCATACTCTGAGGGGGAAAATGTGGTAAATATACAGACCTGCAGTGTCTCTGACGTGGCTGGAACCCCCTAGGATTATGTCCTTGTGGTATACTTGCGTTCCGGAAGTCAGAATTACCGTCTAGGGTGTTTCTGATCTGGAGACTTAGTGTGAATCTGACGGTTTGCTTCGATTATAACTACTATCATTTATTAGAGTCTTACATACCTGCCACTGGGTTGGACATCAAAGTTTATTCTTTTCTTAAAATGTATTTTACTGAAGTAGAGTTGATTTACAGTGTTGTGTTAATTTCTGCTGTACAGCAGTGGCTCAGTTGTACATATATATATTCTTTTTCATGTTCTTTTCCATTATGGTTTATTACAGGATACTGAATATGGTTCCCTGTGCTATACAGTAGGAACTTGTTGTATATCCATTCCATATGTAATAGTTTCCATCTGCTAATCCCAAACTCCCAATCCTTCCCTCTCCCACTCTCCCTCCCCCTTGGCAACCACAGGTCTGTTCTCTATGTCTGTGAGTCTGTTTTTGTTTCGTAGATAACTTCATTTCTATCATATTTTAGATTCCACATATAAGTGATATCATATGGTATTTGTCTTTTTCTGACTGACTTATTTCACGTAGTATGGTAATCTTTCTGACTGACTTATTTCACTTAGTATGGTAATCTCTAGATCCATCCATGTTGCTGCAAATGGCATTATTTCATTCTTTTTTATGGTGGAGTAGTACTCCATTTTATATATATATATATATATATATATATATATATATATATATATATGAACGTAGGGGTGCATGTATCTTTTTGAATTATAGTTTTGCCCAGAAAGATTCCCAGTGGACACCAAAGTTTATTCTAATACTTTAATTTTTAAAAAAGTAGCTGTTAATATTCCTGTTATTCGAAAAAGAAAACATGAGGTATCCACTCACCCAGGGTCGTACAGCTAATGAGTCATCCTAGAGCAGTAGCCTGGGATCCTCACCCATGTCTGTATCTTCCTCCCCAATCCCAGTTCCCTCCAGTGTCCCGGGCTCAGAGAAAGCCAGAACCTCCCATCCAGCCACACAAGGTTGATGGCATCTTGGATACCACATCCCCCTTACCCCGACCCCATATCTCATTAGTCTAGTTGAGTATCTCTACAACATATAATCGATCCACTTCATCTTTTCATACTGCCACCATCCAAGGCCAGGCTGCCACCTCCTTTTGCCTGGACTGCTACCTCCTATATATCTCCTCCTGCACTCTTGTCCCTGTCTAACTCATCCTCCACGGAATTGGTGTCTTTATTCCGAAATGCACCTCTGATCCCCTCGCTCTCCTGCTTAAAGCACTGTAATGGTTTCCCCCGTTCTCTTAGGGCAGAAGTGAAAGTCCTTCCATGTGGCCTGCTTGATTTCACCCCAGCGTCATCAACACACTCATCCCCATAGCCCCTGTGCTCCAGGCTCACTAGCCTTCTCCCTGTCCCACCAATATGTGGACTCCTTCCTACCCCATAGCCCCATGGGAGTTTCTCCCCTGACTCCACCTGGTTGAGTCCTACTCATTCTTTAGACCCCAACTCGGATGTCCCTTCCTCCAGGAAGCCTTCTCTGACTGTGCCCTTGCTCCCATATACACCTCTGTGTGCAATAAGCTCACTTCCACAGCACTAAATCCAGTTATAATTACAGAGCTACTTGTGTAGTTTTTTCACCTCCAGGTACCTCCACCAAACTGGAAGCTCCAGGAGAGCAGGATCACATTGAAATCTTCACCACTGTAGCCCCAGTTCCTACCATGTAGGTGCTCAATAAATACGTGTTGATTGACTAAATGGCAGAATGATTCCAAAGCCCACTCCCTTTACTGAACACCATGCTGCACCCATTGAGGATCCTAGCCTTGGAGCAGGGCATTATAGGTAGTCCTGGGACAAGGAAAGCTGTGTGTTTGTTATTCCAGTATGATCTAAGCTGCTCATAGGGTTAACTTCTTCCCTTCTGGTGGACATTCATTCTTCCTGGGTGGACGCTATGGCTTGGGAGTTCTTTGCAAAGACCACTTGCTTTGAGTGGGAAGGCTGTGGTCCAGGAGGGGCGTGTGAATGAGCTGGCCCCATCTTTGGTCTTGGTCTGATGGTTGTTGATTTCCCATCAACAAGTAACGGGATCCAAGTACCTTAGTGCCAGCGGGCAGCTTTCTTTAGAATCTCCTTTTTCCAGTTGACTAATTTCCCATCCATGTAGTCCTCCCTAGGCTAAGCATGCCTAATTGTGTAGGGGAAACTAATTGTAACTATGGAATTCCAGAGCCTTTATTTGCTAGGCCAGGTTCGTTTCATTGTTTGAAATTTGCTTTCAGTCTGATGTGTTTTATTAGTTGCCAGACAAATACAAACAGATTTGCTTCTTTAATGTTTGCCATCTTGGAAAGAATATTCTTTAAACAAAAATCAGACATAAATACAAAGGATGCTTCTCAAAGAAACCACACCACAGGGTCTGTGAGCACTGTGATGGGATTTCTCTGAATCTCTCCAGGGCCCTAGGAGCTCAGAACAAAATGTCATGATTTGTGCTGAAGCTCTCTTTCCCGACTCCTCAGCATAATCCGACATCCCTGTGTGTTTATGAAAACACCATGAAAGCCGAAACACACTCAGACTTCCCTTTCAACCGGAGTTAGCTTCATGGGTAGACCCACCAGGCTTTGTCATTTAGAAAGATCATTTCATCAGTACGGCACTGGGACAAAAAGAATGGCCGATCAACAAATACTTCTTCAGCTGCTGTGGGAGAATTAAAACAAAGGAGTGAACAGGCACACCAAAACAACAGAGTAGAGGCTGCACCCCTGACTTTGAGGAAGAGGCTGTCTTGTGGTGGAGATAAGAGGGAATCCAGAGCTAACCAGGATAAGAGCAGATCACCCCTGCAGGCTTCCTGGAGCGGGGTTGGCCAGAGAGGCCCTGCAGGCCCTGCAGCCACAGCGTGGTTCTTCCATTTCTGGACCCGGCAGGAGATGGCCTGCATCTGAATGCCGACTTCACCGTATTTTAACAGGTCACCTCGGACAAGTTAGCTATCCTGAGTCTCAACTTCTCATCTGCAAAATGGGGGCGAGATTGATCTTCACAGAGTCATTTTTCTCTTCTGTTGTTTGGCATTTAAAGATATATGAGATAATGTATATAATGTATTTGGCATAGCTCATGGCCCACGATAAGGACTTAAGGATAATTAGCCATTATTTATTGCTGTTGTTTTCGTTCCCAAAATAGGCTCTCTTGCCTCCAGATCTTTGCACAGGCTCTCTGCCCTCCTAAACCACACTGGCCTCGTCTCAAAGGCTGACTTTGCTCTTCTCTCAGGACTGAACTTGAACGTCAGTGCTAGCGGGAAGCCTCCCCCTTGTCCTGGGTGCTCCCGCAGCCTCCTGCTTCCCCATGACTGTGACGTGAGATCAGCCCGTCTCTCCCACCAGCCTGACATCTCCTGAAGGTGCACGTTGTCACACTCACCTCTGTTTCCCCCGACAATAGGTTCAATAATTATTAGTTGAATGAATGAGTGCATGAATGAGCTATTTCTCCCCTGTAGTTTTACTCCGTGCAGAGAAAATGTGAATCGGGAGTAGATCATTTAAAGGCGGGCTGTTTAAGCAGAATCCCAACCAGCAGGAAGGGGTAGCAGGCTTGGGTGGCTCAGAATCGTCAGTCTGCTCTCTCTCCTGTCTCTCCCTTCAAGCAGGAGCTTCCAATAGGTTAATTATTTCTCCGGGGAGCTCTCGCAGGTGATGAGCACTGTGCCAATTGCCAGGTGGCCTTGCCCACGTTGGCAAGTGGATCTCTTTAGAGGATAACAGAGCTGAAGTCCCAGTGAGCTTCTGGGAGGCACATCGAGCCCCACCCAGGAGTCCTGCGGTTCCCAGCTTTGTCAGAACTCTAGAGCCACTGCTGCCTGAGAGAGCAGAATGCAAACTCCCCGTCAGAAAGGGAGGGGATGAGGCAAGCTACGCAGCGCAGCACTGTGCTCAGTAAACATTGGTTGAATAATAAATGAAGGACGAATTCCTCCTTGCCCCTCTCCCCCCTGCACATGCCATTCAGCCCATCCTGGCCCAGTGCATCCTCTAGAAACATCTCTATCATGTCACTCTTCTGTTGAAAGCTGTTGCTTCCCTCCATTGCTTACTCAGTATAATCCCAGCTCTCCCATTGGTCCTTTTCTGACCTCCAGGGCCTGGCCGCAGATTATCCTTGTCATTTTCTCTCTGACACTTTACCCACATGGATGCTTTCGAACCAGAGGCCCTGGACCCAAGTCCTAGCTCCACAACTCTCTAATGATGCTCTCTAGGGGCAGGGGCACAGCTCTTCAAAGCCTCAATTTCCTCACCCCTAAAAAGGCAATCACGCTTCTTGCCTCCTCGGGTAATTGCACGAATTAGCAGAGATGCTGCTCAGAAACACTTAGCAGACTGGAAAGCCCTCTGTAATGCGCTAGTGATGATCAAATACCTTCCACTTCAGCCCAGTTGCTCTATTTGACACACCTGCCCATCTTTGCCTTGAGTCTTTGCTGAAGCTGCTGTCTCTCCTATCCGTGAGGTTCTCTTTATCCACTGACAGTAAATGTTGTCACCTCTATAAGCTGGCAGTTCTCCCACTTTGCCTGGTATGCTTGGTAGCGTTATTCATGCGGAAGGCTCTGTTGTAGTGTCAGCTTCCGAAGACAAGGATAACAACTTACAATAACAGCTGCTAGTGATTGAGCTCTTGCTGTGGACCAGACTCCCACATAAGGCTATGCATGTTGCACAGTGTTCAACTCTAGGGGGCGCTACCCAGATCGTAGTCTATGCTGTGGAATGAAGTCTTTACACAGGTAGGGCTGGTTGAGCCGTGCGTGACCTCGCTGAATTCTCACAGTAGCCCTAGGAGGCAGGCTGCCCCATTTTATAGATATAGAAACAGACCCAGAGGGTACGAATTGGCCCAAGTCACACAGCTAGATATGGAGGAGCTGGGATCTGACCGCAGTGCTCTTTCCCGCCAAGTTTGTTGGTGACTCAGCATGCTGCCTCATGGGGTGTCCCTGGGCAGGTCCTTGCCCACGTCATGCATGTTGGTTGATTAACAGATGAGTATACACTAGGGCTTTGCTATCTGCAAGGAATTTTGCCAACCAAAAAAAGAAAAAAAAAAAAAAGCAGCAGGAACTACTGCTGTTTCTATCTCCTTATAGGTCGGGGCCCAGGAAGAGAGACACCTACAGAGAAGAAACTCATGCATATGTGTCTTTTTCTCCTCTTCCCCTTTCTCTCCTTCTTATCTGGTTCAGAAGAATAACTTGCAAATTTATGATGTCTTCTACCAAAAAGAAAAGTATCAGGAATGGGGCAGGGAGTTGGGATTGGAGGTTCGATTGGGAGAAATTGTCCCAAAGGGTCTGCCGGGGAACTCCTGGCATATGGCAGCCAGGCTCCTCTGCAGCAGGCAGCCTCCCCTCTCTTCACCAGCCTGTGATCCTCAGCGATAACATGTGGTCTTGATTCCATCATATTTGAAATCACCGCCATCCCACCAGGATCATTGCACTGGCTACAGGCCTGGCAGATGGGCAGGGTTCACTCCCCTGCAGGTCGGTGGCTCAGAGTAGAAGTGTCAAGGAGCATTTTAAAGTCTGGCTCCAGTGCTTGGGTACATGGTGAAAACATCTCCAGGAAGCTATTAAAGCAGGTGATGGGAGGGGAACCTCCAGGAGTCATCTCAGACCAGCGTGTCCTGGGCAGTTCTCCCTGTGCAGAAGTGTGTGCTAACAGACACCTGTGACACAAACTTGCCGACCACAAATCTTCATTCTGCTTTATTCGCCCGCACTCACTCAGCACAATGTCAGGACAGAACTACTGAAGCCAGGAGGCTGGGCCTGTGGCTGTGAGATCCCTGACCATCCAGTGCCACCCACCATACCCAGCCTAGGACACACCCCTTATTATATGCTTTCAGACACACCGTGCCTTTCCTTCCCAGAGAGAACTTTTATCAGAACTCTGAACCTGTGACTTGACATTTCTGTGGAGGGGCAGATGGGGGAAAGGACTCTCTTCCATTTCAATCTTAGGCTCAGGGATGCCAGGGACCATGTCTTTATTTTCCTCACCTCTGCATCCTCAGATCCTAACACAGTGTCTGGCACATAATAGATGTACAATAATATTTGCAGGATGGATGCATGGATGCATGGATGCATGCATGGATAAATGAGTCAGTCAGTCAATCAATTAACCATGTGTTATTTCAAATCCTCCATCTGATTTTTTGTTCTCTGAAAAAGAAAGTATCGGGTAAGAGGCAGTCTAAACTCCATACATAACATAAGAAAAGGCAAAATAAAATTAAGTGTGGTCTTTCTCTTTTTGAGGAAGCTTTTCAACTGCTGCTGTGACTTGCCCTGGGGAGTTTGATCTATGTTTGTGTTTCTTTCCTGCCAAATCATGGGCACCGCCAATGAGACAACTAGTGAGGGCCTCCCAGGCTTTCCCTGCCCGGGGCATGGAGGTCTTTGGGCCCAGGCTGGCTGTCAGCCGTCAGGGCAGGAGACGGTATTTGCAGGGGCAGGCAGCAGCATTGTTGGCCCATGAGATTCCAGGAGGCTTTGCAGGCTCCTTGTGGATTTGCAGCATTTATCCTCTGAAATAAGATGTTATATCTTCCATGGGCCCAAAAGCCCACAAGTTACTGCCCAGGAGGCACATTGCTCATGGTGTGTGGCACCGTGGAACAGGACAGGGGACAGCGCTGGGCGGATCAGGCCTCCCGGGGACTCCTGGTTCGAGAGTTCCCCGAACTGGAACCCAGCTTCTCCTGTGAACTGAGCTGCAGGCTCAGCTGGTGATGCTCCCCAGGGGTCTGCTTCTAGACCTGAGGGGGAAGAGGGCGGTGCCCCCTAACTTCCTTGTTATCACGGCAACAGCAGTTACAGGGCTGAGGGTTGTACTTGTTGAGAAGTGACAGAGCGCCTATTGGAAACCAGCTTGCCTGGCCCCGGAGTCCCAAACAATAACGCGTTCAGCCTCCACGGGTGTCTGCCCATTTTATTGTTTGGTGAAACGTACACCTATTTCCCTGGCAGGGCTGTGTAGGGAAAATTAAGAAGGGTTTCGTCTCTTCCACACTGATGGCTCTTCATGCAGTGGATGGCTCTCCCCACGTCTCAGCCACCTTTTCTTTAGGCAAAGATGCAGCCATGGGTTCTCAAAGCTGAGAGGGGGCTCTTAAACTCCCAGTCCCTGCCCCTGCGGGTGCTGGTTCATCTGGGGGATGCCCAGGAATCTGTACAGCACTTCTCCCCAGCGATGCAGGTGGGCCACTTGCCTCACCTGTGTGACACTGACTAGGACCTCATTTCTGTCTTGTGAGACTGACTGGTGCTGCAGGTCCCTGGCCTTACCATGTCTCCTCCGCACCTGCCTTCCTAAGTGTAGACACTGAGCAAAGGAAGGTGTGGTCCCCAGGGAGGAATAAACCCACGGCATAAAGCCTGGCTGTGAGGAGGCAGCCTTCTCCCCTGCCATGGAGGCCAGCCTCGGCCACTTCCCAGTGGTCCATATTCTACAGCAGCCTCTTTCCATGACCACCCAAGAGGCAGAGTGAACTATTGGACAGCCTCCGCAGCTATTTCCCCTCCCCATAGGAGCCAGGCTTTGTCTCTTCATGCACAAATGGACTTCTCAGATAGACTTCAGATAAATAACCTGCCACTCAATAAAGATAGCTATCCCTCCAGGGTAACTGGGGAAAGTTTTCATCCCGGGAAGCCTCACTTCCAGTAGTACAGAATCTCCCCTCTCTCAGCTCTTCTCTGACCCTCATTCTTCCTGGTTCCAGAGCGTGCCTGGCTTTGACCCTGCTTCTGTCACTGTTTAGTTGCCAGCACAGCTTTGGCTAGGTTGGTTAACCCCTCTAGGCCTCACTTTCCTCACCTGTACAATGAAGGTCATGATAACACCTACTCATAGGACTGTCATGGTGAGTAAATGATTTCAGTCACATAACATGTTTAACACAGCATTGGGCACAAGGTAAGCCCTCCATAAATGTTAGCTCTTCCCCTGATAACAACCACGACAATAGTAACCGTGCTTAATATTATTATTACAGGACATTGGGTGGGGTGGGGAAGCACATGCTGGTATAACCTTGAGTGAGTGACCTAACCTCTATTAGCCTTGGGTTCCACATCTATGAAATGGGCACAATAAGAGTACCTAACTCACAGGATCTTTGTTAGCTTTGAATAAGTTCTTAGAACAGTGCCTGGAAATAGTAAACACTCACCAGGTATTAGCTATTATATTATTATTACTATCCAGTACTTTTAATGAATAATTTATTATTATTTATTATTGGGTCCAGGCCAATGACATAAAACCTACTGGAAAAAGTCTTATCCTAAGAGTCACAGATGTGTGCCATTGACCAGCCCAGAGACTTTGGGCAGAGGTACTCAGATGAACTCAGCCTGGGTTCCTCTCTCCGCCCGTAAAATATTACCCATTTCCCAGCTTCCATCGAGAGATATTATGAAGAGAAAATGGGAAAATAGGTGTGAAAGTGCTTTGGCTCTAAAAGTTCTATTTTAAGTGAAGTAGCACCTAAAATATTACTTAGATTCACTCCTGACTGTTTAAATGTTAAAAAATAAATAAATAAGAAGAAGAAATCCTCCAAAGGAGAATGTAGAATGTCAAACAGAAGAGATCTTTAAATTATGTTTGGCATTTCCTCCTCTAGAAAGACTTGAGCATGTACAAGGGGCAATAAATGTCCCCGTGGGCCAGTTTTCTACGCAGGGGAAAGAAAGGTGGACAGAGGTGATAGACACAGCAGCCTCTGGTGCCTGCTTGCCTGGGCTTGGCCCAAATCTGGTCTTTTCCAGAGATCCTGGAGGGACAGCAGAGTGGCATGGAATCAAGGTGCTCATTCTTTAAACCAGTGTTTTCCAAAGAATGATAGTCAGCATTATTGAGGGGTACATGAAAAAAAAGGTCTTAATTTATTATTACGCATTTAATTTAATGTGTAATAGAGAAAATACGTAGCACAGTAAACTCTTGATTTTACTGGTATGACTGTTTTTCCTCTTTAAATAATTTTTTAAATGTGAGCCAACTTAAAGGGAAATGTAAGTAAATATGACAGAAATCTTCAAGGTGAAAAAAATGACAAAAGTTTGGAAAATGCCACATTAAACAAACCTTTACTGAGCACCTGCTATTTGCCAAGCATTCTGCTGGGTGCTGGGAATGTCGTGATTAATAATGTATGATTCCCTGGCTTGAAGCTCTCCATCAGGTATGAGAAATAGCCCATCCACGCTAATGGTAACACGATGTGATAGGTGATGAGTTAGCAGTTGAAGAAAGTTCAGAGCAAACCAGATAAAGGAGGGATCCATTCTGCTGGGGTGACTAGGACAGGCATCCGAGAGGAATGATGCTTGACCAGGGACTGATGGTGATGCCTCCAGCACCCAGTTAGTAGTAGGCACCCAACACTGCAGTGAACAATGTCCCTAATGTCACGGAGCTGACATTATTGTAGGCAAGAGAGGCAGACTCCTAATGGTCAAGGAGGTATGTGATGCCATTGCAAGTTCTGACAAGCACCCTGAAGGAAAGAAGCTACAGAATGAGGATGGGGGCCCTTCTATGCGGAGCAATCAGAGAAGGTCTCTCTGAAGAGTGAAGCTGAAACATACTGGTAAGAAGCCACCAGCCATGGGAATGGTGGCACAAGAGCGCTCCAAGCAGAGGGAAGGGTGTGCACTAAGGCTCTGAGGCAGGAAAGAACTGGGTGTTCTAGGAACTGAAAGAAGGCCTATGTGACTGTAGAACAGGGTGCAAGTGGGCAAGTGGTCCACGGGCAAAATAGCAAAGGGCCTTGATTCTAAACTCAGAATTAAGAGTTGACTTTGACTGTAAACTCAGGGAGAAGTCAAGAGAGTAAGTAAGGGGTTGTCTGGTAAACATTTGGACACTCCAGGTCCAGGGAACAGTTTGAGCAAAGGCCCAGAGATGTGGAAGGGTGTGATGAGCTTCTGGAATGGCCAGTATAGTTCATCGCAGCAAGATGCAGGGGGCGAAGCTAGAACAGCAGGTTGGAACCCATTGGTCTGAGTCATTGAATGCCGTACCAGGTGCCTTGGACTTCGTATCTTTTTTTGTTAATTGTGGTACAAGACACATAAGATAAAATTGACCATCTTAACCATTTTTAAGTGTACAGTTCAATAGTGTTTAATATATCTTCGGAACTCCTCATCTTGCAAACTGAAACTCTATGTCCATTAGATAATAGCTCTCCCTATGCCTCCACCACGCCCAAACCCTAGCAACCACCACTCTGCTTTCTGTCTCTGTGAGTTTGACTACCCTAATGCCTCACGTCAGTGGACTCGTACAGTGTTTGTCCTTTTGTATCTGGCTTATTTCACTTAGTATTGGGCTGGCCAAGAAGTTCGTTCGGTCCTTTGGTACGGTGTTATGGGAAAACCCGAACGAACTTTTTGGCCAACCCAATCTAATGTCCTCAAGGTTCATCCATGTTGTAGCATGTGTCGGAACGTCCTTCCTTTTTTTTTTTAATACATTTATTTATTTTATTTATCTCATTTTGGGCTGCGTTTGGTCTTTGTTGCTGTGCGCGTGCTTTTCTCTAGCTTCGGTTCGCGGGGGCTACTTTTTTTTTTTTTAAAGAAACTGCTTTTTATTTATTTACTTATTTATTTATTTATTTAGTTATTTTTGGCTGTGTTGGGTCTTTGTTTCTGTGTGAGGGCTTTCTCTAGTTGCGGCAAGAGGGGGCCACTCTTCATCGCGGTGTGCGAGCCTTTCACTGTCGCAGCCTCTCTTGCTGCGGGGCACAGGCTCCAGACGCGCAGGCTCAGTAGTTGTGGCTCACGGGCCTAGTTGCTCCGCGGCATGTGAGATCTTCCCAGACCAGGGCTCGAACCCGTGTCCCCTGCATTGGCAGGCAGATTCTCAACCACTGCACCACCAGGGAAGCCCCTGGGGCTACTCTTCATTGTGGTGTGCGGGCTTCTCACCACGGTGGCTTCTCCTGTTATGGAGCAAGGGCTCCAGGTGCACAGGCTTCAGTAGTTGCAGCGTGCGGGCTCAGTAGTTGTGGCTCACGGGCTCTAGAGTGCAGGCCTGGTAGTTGTGGCACACGGGCTTAGTTGCTCCGCGGCATGTGGGATCTTCCTGGACCAGGGATCGAACCCATGTCCCCTGCATTGGCAGATGGGCAGATTCTTAACCACTGCACCACCTGGGAAGCCCGTCCTTCCTTCTTAAAGATGCATAATAGTCCATTGTATGTACATATCACATTTTGTTTATCCATCTATCTGCTGACAGGCTCGGGTTCCCTTTACCCCTGGGCTATCGGGAATAATACTGCTGTGAACATGGGTGTACCAATACCTCTTCACGATCCTGATTTCAATTCTTTTGGGGATATACCCAATTCAATTCCTTTGGCTCTTATGGTAATTCTCCCCCCCCTTTTTGCTTTGGAGTATAATTGCTTTACAATGGTATATTAGTTTCTGCTTTATAACAAAGTGAATCAGCTATACATATACATATATCCCCATATCTCCTCCCTCTTGCGTCTCCCTCCCACCCTCCCTATCCCACCCCTCTAGGTGGTCACAAAGCCCCGAGCTGATCTCCCTGTGCTATGCGGCTGCTTCCCACTAGCTATCTATTTTACATTTGGTAGTGTATATATGTCCATGCCACTCTCTCACTTCGTCCCAGTTTACCCTTCCCCCTCCCTGTGTCCTCAAGTCCATTCTCTACGTCTGCATCTTTATTCCTGTCTTGCCTCTAGGTTCTTCATAACCTTTTTTTTTTTTTAATTCCATATATATGTGTTAGCATACGGTATTTGTTTTTCTCTTTCTGACTTACTTCACTCTGTACGATAGACTCTAGGTCCATCCACCTCACTACAAATAACTCAATTTCATTTCTTTTTATGGCTGAGTAATATTCCATTGTATATATGTGCCACATCTTCTTTATCCATTCATCTGTTGATGGACACTTAGGTTGCTTCCATGTCCTGGCTATTGTAAATAGAGCTGCAGTGAACATTGTGGTACATGACTCTTTTTGAATTAAGGTTTTCTCAGGGTATATGCCCAGTAGTGGGATTGCTGGGTCATATGGTAGGTAATTCCCTTTTTAACTTTTGGAGGCACCACCATCTTGTTTTCCACAGCAGCTACACCATTTTATATTCCCACCAACAGTGCACAAGGGTTTCAATTTCTCCATATCCTCACCAACACTTATTATTAGGAAATAATAAATTTTTTAGTAGTAGCCATCCTAAAGTGTATAATGGGATAGCTCATTGTGGTTTTGAGTTTCATTTCCCTAATGATTAGTGATGTTGAGCATCTTTTCATGTGCCTATTAGCCATCTATATATCTTTTCTGGAGTAAAGTCTATTCATGTCCATTGCTCAGTTTTTTGGGTTTTTTTGGCTGCATTTGGTCTTTGTTGCTGCGCATGGGCTTTCTCTAGTTGTGGTGAGCGGGGGCTATTCTTTGTTGCGGTGCACGGACTTCTCATTGCGGTGGCTTCTTTTGTTGCAGAGCACGGGCTCTAGGTGTGCGGGCTTCAGTAGTTGCAGCACACAGACTCAGTAGTAGCGGTGCATGGGCTCTGGGGCGCACGGGCGCCAGTAGTTGTGGCACGTAGGCTCAGTAGCTGTGGCACACAGGCTTAGTTGTTCCGCGGCATGTGGGATCTTCCTGGACCAGAGATCGAACCCGTGTCCCCTACATTGGTAGGCAGATTCTTAACCACTGCGCCACCAGGGAAGTCCCCATTGCTCATTTTTTAATTGGGTTGTTTTGTTGTTGTTGCTGAATGGACTTTATCTTTTAAGCAATGACAAGCTAAAAGGTTATTCAGCAGGGTATTATATGAGTTAGATCTAGATAATAGAAATACAGGTCTGGTAGCAAGAAAGACAAATCAAAGGGTAGAAACTTGAAGCTGGGTTCCCAGGGAGCTGGCTTTGTGATGATCCAGTTGAGATATGGCACGAGCTGAAACCAAGGCAGTGGTGATGACTAACTGCATAGCTAATTACATCTACTCACTCCTAGAAAACTGCAGTCCCCCAAACCAGAGACCTATGTTCCCTCCTAGAGAAAGGAGCTTCTTCTGAGGACCTCATATCCACCCTTCTCTTCCACTTGGGCAGATGGAGTTAGACTTCTGGCTCTTTGGGAACTATAGCTTGTAGTTGTATGATGATCTTGGATTCTGAGTCACTGCTCCTGGAGAAAAACACTGTTGCCATTGAGCGCATTAGGGGATGAAACATATCCTGTGCAAATCACTTTCTGAATGGTGAGTTGCTGGAAAAGCTGGTAGAGATTCCAGATTCTACCCATTCCAGTTCACGGGCTAATCCTTGTCTGCTGACTTTGAATCTGTTTCCCAGCAGCTAGCTGAGCTCTAAAATGTGTCATTTTGGCAGTAAGGGGACCAAGACCTCACTTGGTTACTGCCTTTGAATATAACAAATGACACCTTCTTTCCCTCTATTAGAAAAAGTAATGGAGCTTAGAGTTGGCAAACCTGGACTTGACTTTGGGACTGAACACATCACCCTTGGACCCTTGGTTTCTGCTTCTATAGAATCAGGGAAGCAGCCCCCCCTTTTTTTCTCTGACTGTAGACAGAGACTACAGTCTGCCTTACTCAACATCCACCCCAGCACCTTCCCTGTGTACGTCCCTATCCTGCAGAGATGGGAAAGCTAAAAATGACCATTCCCAGACTCTCCCGCAGCTGGGGCTCTAGGGGCGATGTAATATCTTCCATCTGATGTGTTTGTACATGACTGGAATCCAGAATGGAGTTAGGTGGGAAGAGAGGAGGCCTGCCAGGGATCCGCCTTGCTGGTGTGGCTCTGGCAGGTAGGGCATGACTATGGAGCCAGCACCTCTGGATGTAGTTTCCAAATCCCCACATGGCAGCTAAGAGGGTCTGATTCTGGAAACAGCAATAGGGGCAGTTGTGTCCTGGTTCCACAGCTTGTGCATAGAAGTAGCTCCCTTGGCTGGTCAGTTCTGCAGTATTATTGCTGCAATCTACTCCCAAGGCACACCCTGGATACTTCTCCTCCAGCACACGCAACAAGTTTGTAAGCATCTAATCCCATTTGCCACAAAATTGATAGTTGCTTACAAAACTGTTGGTCTTCCTGCTTAAACTCTCTAGAAGTGCCTCCTATCACCCGCAACCAGTCCCAGACTAGTTTACAGGTTTAGGAGGACAACACAAAATAACAAGCAAATGTTCCTAGCACCATTCCTGGCTCCTAGAAGATGCTCAGTAAAAACTGGTTGACCCTGAATCTGAAATTCAGGCTGATCTTCACCTTGGTGGAGGAGGCCACTGCTTTCCTCTATGATAGAATCTCAGGGATGCAAGGAAGGGATTTTCTACCTTTTTCCCTCTACTCTGCTGAGTCCTCCCACCTGCTCATTGATCTCTGGAAGGTTTTGAAAAAGGGAAAAGACTTTCTCACTTAGAAGTTAGGCTCAAAATTAAATGTTCCTGCATTCATCATACTGGCTTGAGTTGAAATGAGGTGCAGTGGTTGATTTGGGCTCCTCTCCTAAAAGGAGGGTTTAAAGAGGAAGGATTGATAGAGGTGGAGGGTACTGGACTCCAGTCCACAGGAGGGAGAGAAGCAGGACACAGGAAAAGGAAGCCAGACGAAGACCGGAGCTGGAAGTGCCCTCAGTGTAAAAGGCCTGTCTCCCAGAAACACGTGGAATCAGGATGCTCCATGGGCCATGCCAGTACGTTACCACGGAGCTCCATCTCTGTGGCCCTGTGAGCAGCTGGAAGTTGGCCAGAATGACTGAAGTACCAAGAGCAAAGGGATCAGTGGTACAAAGAGAGACTGGAGAAGTAGGTAGGGGTTAGATTGTGCAGGGCCTCATGGACCATGTTAAGGACTCTAGTCTAATCCAGTGGTTGGCAGACTTTTTCTGTAAAGGGCTGGAGTGTCTCTGTTATAGCTACTCCACTCTGATACTGTGGCATAAAAGCAGCCAAGGACAATGAACGAGCATGGCTGTACGCCAGTAAACTTTATTTAGGCAGCAGGATGGATTCGGCCCACGGGCCATAGTTTGCTGATGCTGGGCCTAGTCTGAGAATGCTGAGAAGCCTTAAAAGATATTTAGGAAGGGGGTTACCTAATTATATTCATGTTTATAAAAGAGCCTTTTGAATTCCAGGTGGAGAGTTGATTGGAGAGAGCAGAGGGATCTGAGCAGCCCAGGAAGAGGGGATGGCGGCTTAGGCCAGTGGAGACAGAGAAGTGGATTGCGCAGATGTTGGGAAGTAAAAATAATAGAACTTGGGGCTTCCCTGGTGGCGCAGTGGTTGAGAGTCCGCCTGCCGATGCAGGGGACACGGGTTCGTGCCCCGGTCCGGGAAGATCCCACGTGCCGCGGAGCGGCTGGGCCCGTGAGCCACGGCCGCTGAGCCTGCGCGTCCGGAGCCTGTGCTCCGCAACGGGAGAGGCCACAACAGTGAGAGGCCCGCGTACTGCAAAAAAAAAAAAAAAAAAAAAAAAAGAACTTAGTGATTAGATGGATATACAAATGAACTTACTTACAAAAACATAAACAGACATAGAAAACAGACTTATGGTTACCAAAGGACACAGTGGGGAAGGGGAGGGATAAACTAGGAGTTTGGGACTATCAGATACACACTACTGTATATAAAATGTATAAACCACAAGGACCTACTGTACAGCACAGGGAACTATATTCAATGTCCTGTAATAACCTATAATAGGAAAGAATCTGAAAAAGAATAGGTATAATATATATGTATAACTGAATCACTTTGCTGTATACCTGAAACTAACACAGCATTGTAATCAACTACACTTCAATTTAAACAAAATAATTAAGGAGAGGGAAACATCAAGACTGAAACCCAGCTACCATATGACCCAGCAATCCCACTCCTGGGCATATACCCAAAGAAAACCATAATTCAAAGAGACACATGCACCCCAGTGTTCATTGCAGCTCTATTTAGCCAGGTCATGGAAGCAACCTAAGTGTCCATCGACAGATGAATGGATAAAGAAGATCTAGTACATATATACAATGGAATATTACTCAGTCATAAAAAGGAAAAAAAATTGGGTCATTTGTAGAGACGTGGATGGACCTAGAGACTGTCATACAGAGTGAAGTAAGTCAGAAAGAGAAAAACAAATATCGTATATTAATGCATATATGTGGAATCTAGAAAAATGGTACAGCTGAACCAGTTTGCAAGGCAGATATAGAGACTCAGATGTAGAGAACAAATGTATAGACACCCAAGGGGGAAGAGCGGGGGTTCGGGGGTGGGATGAACTGGGAAATTGGGATCGACATATATACACTAATATGTATAAAATGGATGACTAATAAGAACCGGTTGTATAGCACAGGGAACTCCACTGTACAGTAGAAACTAACACAACATTGTAAAACAACTATACCCCAATTAAAAAAAAAAGAATAATAAAAAATAAAAGAATAAAAAAAAAAGACTGATACCCAGGTCTCTGGCTTACAGAATGTTCTGGGGGTCATTTCGCTCACCCTTCTTTTTCTCTTCCATCTAATGATGTGTTAAAGCAAACCATTTCTTCAAAACATTCTCAGTATAGGCATCTCTCTTCCGTTCATGGATTCACTTTCACTGTCCCAGTCGTGAAGACTCCAGGCTGGAATCATCCTTGATTTTTTTTTTTTCCTATGAGTCCTGCTCTCGTCTCATTAAGTACCTGATCTGTCACCTCAGCTACTCAATGCCTTTTCAATACAAATATCCTCGCTTTCCACATCTGCTTCATTCCTAGTTCAAATAGAGAGACTTTTGATGCATGTTCAAGTAGTGAGGGTATCTTAAAATGTTTATCTGAATCAATTCAGTTCCTGAGTTAGGATAGCAATAGTTCCCTTATCAAGCAGCATCCTCACTTTCTTATTCATTCTCAGTGGCCCCTCCAGTCCAGCCCAGTCTCAGGCCCAGACTCCTTACCAGCATCCCCTGTAATCAGTTTATGTATCACTGCCTGATCAACCTTCATGAAGCACTTCTTTAGTGAGGCTGCCTAAAAGCCTCTGATGGGTGCCCACTGCCTCCACACTAAAGCTCATGGCCTTAATCTGGCCTTCCAACATCTGCAGTTACAGCCCAGCCCCTCTCTGCGACCGTGGTCTCTCTGTCTTCCCCTTCAGGACCCCTTGGTCTTGGTTAATCCCTTCGTCCTCCTCAAATGCACCGTGCACACTCCCACCTCTGCACACTTTTTTTCCAGTTTTATTGACGTACAGTTGATTTACAATGTTGTGTTAGTTTCTGCAGTACAGCAACGTGATTCAGTTACATATGTATTGTTTTTAATATTCTTTTCCGTTATGGTTTATCACAGAATATTGAATATAGTTCCCCATGCTATACAGTAGGACCTCGTTGTTTATCCATCCTGTATAGAATAGTTTGCATCAGCTAACCCCAAACTCCCAGTCCTTCCCTCCCTCACCCCTCCTCCCCCTTGGCAACCACAAGTCTGTTCTCTATGTCTTTGAGTCTTTTCTGTTTATGTCGTATTTTAGATTCCACATATAAGTGATTTCATATGATATTTGTCTTTCTCTGTCTGACTTACTTCACTTCGTATGTTAATCTCTAGGCCCATTCCTGTTGCTGCAAATGGCATTATTTCATTCTTTTCTATGGTTGAGTAATATTCCATTGTATATATGTACCACATCTTTATCCATTCATCTGTCAATGGACATTTAGGTTGTTTCCATGTCTTGGCTATTGTAAATAGTGCTGCTATGAACATAGAAGTGCATGTATCTTTTCAAATTGTAGTTTTGTCTGGGTATATGCCCAGGAGTGGGATCCCTGGATCAAATGGCAACTCTATTTTAAGCTTTTTGAGGAACCTCCATACTGTTCTTGATAGTGGCCACACCAGTTTACATTCCCACCAACAGTGTAGGAGGGCTCCCTTTTCTCCACCCCTCTCCAGCATTTGTTATTTGTAGACTTTTAATCATGGCCATTCTGACCGGTATGAGGTGATACCTCATTGTAGTTTTGATTTGCATTTCTCTAATAATTAGCAATGATGAGCATCTTTTTATGTACCTATTGGCCATCTGTCTGTCTTCTTTGGAGAAATGTGTATTTAGGTCTTCTCTGCAGATTTTTATTCATGTCGGTTCCCACCCTCCTCCTACTGTGTTCTATATTGGATTGATCTTGTTTGCAAATAGGAAGACCTCAGTTTGAAACCTTGCACTTGACTTAGTAACACTGCAGAGTGGGGCCAGTTACTTAACTTCTCAAAGTCTCAATTTGCTCATCTGTGAAATGGGGTTCATTTCATTAACCTTGCAGGGTTAGTATGAGTATTAAAAGAGAAAACTCACATCATGCATTTAGAAAGTGGCATGTGTTCAGTTAATATTGCCTCCCATCCCCCACACTCCCTAAGAGTGGTTTAAATAATTTAGCAAGCATTTATGAATAAAGCTTCAGATAGTGTCTGGCACGTAGTAGGTGCTCGGTAAAAGTTGACTATTTTTTTCTTATTTAATTTGAGGAAGTATTAGGCAGAAATTATAAACAAACAGTTCTCCTTCTGCTTGTCATTTCGTTATTATGATAATCAGATTTGGGAACTGAAGATCAAGAATGCCACGTGGGTGGGGCAGGTAGGCAGCTTGAAGCTGGGACAGGACCGGAGGAGATGCAAGCCAGTGGCAGGAGGAAAGCACTAATGTGTGCATCTCCCAAAATCAACTTCACCTAATTTTTAATTTTGCTAATGGTTAGTCTTTATGTGAGATGTCATGCTGAAATAACTCTTTTAATAAAGGAGAACTAATGCACTCATTCTCTTCCCTCCCTTCCTCTACCTCAGCAAGGACTTGGTGCAGTGGTGTGTATCACCCTTTTATTTTAATTAGGCATATAGCTGTGAGAGGCTTGTAAAAATGTTGCCAACAGAGAAATGCTTTAACGGATGTGAACTTGAGGTTGGCTTGTCCCATATGTCTTTACTACATCAAATGGCCCTCTTCGTCTTGCACGTGAGGTGAATGGATGAGCCCCAGTGTATGTGACTCTGAGTGAAGGCATTAAGGGCAGTTTGGAACATGAAGAGTTGGGATTGTGAGAGTTTTCCAGAAGATTACAGAGAAGAACAAGAAAAAGAAAAGCTGTTTTTCTGTGCAAGATCAAGTGCAGAGAAAAATACCCTCTTAGATAGAGGTTCCTATCATTTTTCCTTTCACAAGTCAGGTGACAGATGATGTCCAAATACACAGATTATGAGAAATAAAAATTTAGCATTTTAAATCAGAGACCTGGGTTTCAAACTCAAGCAATCTGACTCTAGAGCTTCTGCATTCAGCCATTATGCTAAGTAACCCCCCCACTGAAGGAGTGTAACAATGCGTCATGATGGTGACAAAGTCTATATATGAATGAATGAGAGATGTGTGTGGGTATTTATGCAATGGCTTGTATCTAATGTATCAGTGAGCACAACATGAAAAACTTAGTGGGTGGTGTTGGTGATTCCTGTTTTGTTGTTGTTGTTTCAGTGACAGGGAGAGACTCAGTTTAAATAAGCCGAAAAAGGAGAGAGATAGGGACAGAAACAGAGAAACTGACTTAGACAAAAAAGGATTTAAAGAGAAGGGACTTCACCGACCCTCAGAGAAGTAAGCTTGAACTAGAAGATGGAGCAGGAAGGCAGCAGTTTTGGAATCGTTGCGGAAGCTCCCTGAATGCCGATACGTACACTCGATTCACAAGGGTTGGAAAGAGGCATTAAAACTGAATAAGGAAGTTGGTGAGATGTAGCCCCACGGCGGGCATCTGTATTCTCTCCGTGCAGCCCTGATGGTCTCACTGGTGGATAATTCATTCTGAGATTATCCTCCCTGCCTCTAGTTAAGTTGTTGCTCTTGTTCTACGAAGATTTGGCCCCGTGCATGAAGCTGTTGTGAACCTGTAAGAAAGACTGAGGCATCCTGAAGAGGGGAAGTTAGCACCCCGGTGAAGTTCATCGATTCAGGGTCTCGACAGACCCTGGGGGAAGGCGGGATGGAGGGCTGGCATGAAGGGGCCAGGGGCTCCAACTGGCTGAAATCTTTGACTTCCAAATGTAAACCAAATTAATCAAATAAGTGTGCGTATTTTCTCCCGAAGGCAGGACTGACCTCCTTATTTTGTAGGTTTTTATTGTCGTCTTCTAGAATTCTGCCCAAAAGGAACCAGATCGCCAAAAGTCCTTTATCGTCCAGAAGCAAGTTCAGTGTTACAGAGAGTTTGCTGTTTGGGACACTCGAGGTACTAGAGATCCCTGCTGGAAAAAAATGACAGTCACTTCCATGTAGTAGAAGCCAAAACCCCATTTGATTTTAACCCCTCAGAATTACTTACTCTGTGCTGATCATTGACATTGACTGTCCTCAAAGCAAGTCTTTCAATAGAAGAAAGCATATTGAATCATATCAAATTGAGTGTAAGTCTCCAAAATGCGGCATGGAAGAAGGTTTTTGCTTGTATGTTCCCATTTTTTATCAGTGAGGAAGTAACCTTAAATAATAAATATGCAGAATACAAAATATAATCTATTATTATTATTATTACTATTATTAGGGTTGACAAATTAAAGCACCTGGTGGTATTTAATCTGGAAAAGTCTAAAGTGTGACTCAATTTATCTTTATTAGATAAGGGGCTTTTTTGTTTTTAATTATAAAAATAACAATGATCTTTGTTTTTTAAAAAAATCACATTTTTTTTTTAAAGCAGAGGGTCTTTTTTTAAATTATTGTTTTATTTTATTTTATTTATTTATTTTTTTGGCCACACCTCACGGCATGTGGGATGTTAGTTCCCTGACCAGGGATGGAACCTGTGCCCCGTGCAGTGGAAGTGCAGATTCCCAGCCGCTGGACCGCCAGGAAAGTCAAAATCACATATTACCTAACCTTACAATATAAAAGTCCCTATCCTCTCCTGACTTCCTCTTTATAGAGGTAACCATTATTAAAAGCTTGGATGTCTTTCCAGAATGTTTCTATGCATGATCAAATGGAATCAGTCTGCATATGGTTTTGAAGTTTGCTATCTCATCTAACAATACGTCATGGCTATGTTTCCATGTCAGGACATGACTCTTTTTTGACAAACTGCATGGTGTTCTATTGTCTGGATGCACTATAATTTAGTTTAACACTAGCGAGGTAAGCACTGATAGAGATTTAAATTGTTTCTGGTATTGATAAGGTAATGCTGCAGTAAACATCCTTGTGCATATATCTTTGCACATTACTCTAAGTTATCTATAGGATAAACCTCTAGGAGTAGAATGGCTGGGCAAAGGGTATAAGCATTTTCTATTTGGGTAGGTATGGCTAAGTGGTCCTAGGGAGGGTGTTTTGATTTTTGTTTTGAGAAGGGTGTTGATGTGTCTGCAGAACATTTTTAAGAAAAATGAATTGGCACACATTAAAGCCAGATGTCTTTGAGCTGGACAAAAAGTCGAGCTTTGTCATCTGTGTGTAACCTTGCATGCAGCACTGAGGTTGTGACATCTCCTTTTCTAAAGAGTTTTAGAAAGAACCATCCCTGGTCCAGGCCCAGATGTGCACTCCACATTGATGCTTAGGGAGGCTGTAGCCACATGTTCATCCCCGGATCCAAACCGCTGAGAGCTGAATTCTTCCACCCGATCATAATTAATGGCAAGTGCAAGGAAGTGGTTGGAAACATAAATCGGGTTCACAGACCTTTTATAAAATATCTTCTAAAAACTCTCACCTTAGTGCAGCCGTTGACAACATGGCTGAGGCCTTCAGTGACAACTGATATACGAACTTCCTTCACCAAAGTATTACTAGCCCTAGGGAGCCTTTAAATTTCATTTTCTTTTTCTTTTGCCCAAGTCAGGACATCAGGCAGAAATGCATATATATGTAAGACGAATGTAGTGCACAGGTGAGATTTCCCCTGCTATGAGTCTTTCCACACCTTGAATTTTGGACTCTCAATCCGTTTTTAAATGCGGCTTCGTTTTTCTTCCCTGTCATTACCTGATTTCATCGAAAATCTCACCATGTGGTTCTCTTTTCCCTTAATTCATTAGATTTGGCATTGCTGTTTATTATATCAATGTGACATCTGTCTAATGTAACATCTCTGAAGCACCAGGATATTTAAAAAAAGAGAAAGAGGATTTAACTCTTCAGGACTAACTGGAGACTGTTTAAAATAATAGAGGTGACTTTAGCCCTTCGTAGATCGTCCTCCAGATAGAAATATATTTGTAACCAAAATGATAATCCATATCCCCTCATTCCTCAGCACAGATGAATGGAAAGAGACTTGGGGGAAGCCTCAGCTATTTATTCACAGATTGTTTAAAGTCAGGGTTAGTCTGTCTTGGGAGAGATTGTATTAGCTTGATAAAGCTAACTCTTTCAGCCTGGGGAATAAAAGAATTACACAATAGCCCTGCAAAGGCTTCCTTGGCTTCTCCAAAGAGGAATTAGATTTGAATACACCAAAACCTTCCATAGTGGAGGGTATGCTTCCAGAGATAAGATGGACATAAAAGCAATGCCGAACTTTTCTTTTTTCCTGGGAAACAGGAGACATTACAACAGACTTCAGGATTTACGGAGAAGGCTGGCAGGGAGCCACAAGGGCATGGTAGAAGGGCTATGGCCATCTTTCTTCAATACAGACAGAATCTTATAAAAAATTGTCATTCCTGTCTGCAGCAAGATGTGCCTTGTTTAGAGTTCTGGCTGGGATTCTTCAGCATGAAGTACCAATACAAAACAAATATAGGGCTTTGACTGTGATTTAAGTCAGGAGACCAGTTCTTTCCTCTCCTGTAGTGCCGCATGCAGATTCAGAAGTAGGCGAGGAAACAAGCTGATCTATACAGCCAAGGCACAACATCCCACAGAGCTGAGCAGGAGGGATTGGGAGCTGCTAAAACCTGGCTCGTAAGCCTCGTGGTGTGATAACACTAGGACTTAGCTAGGGATTACTCTTGACGCTGGCCCTGGAACCTAAGCTCACTATACTATTGACCTTAGATAAGGTGTTGATGTCAGATTCGTCTAGAGTCTCTCAGGCCCTCTACTTAATGATTATTATGCAGTGATGCACGTGGTTGTCTGTTCCTAGTTACTCATCATCCCACCGGAGGGATAGAAAAACTCCTGTTTAGCGATCCCTTCATTTATTTCCATCTCCTTTGTACCTCTGAAGCCGAACATATTAGTCATGTTGTATGACGAGGATTGCAAGAGTATTCCCAGCTGTTCAGAAGAAGGGGAGAAATGACAGGCAGAGAAGCCGCTATCAATAATATAAAGCACCACGGGTGAGATGGGCGGCATTTTGGTGTTGTCAGCAATCTAGCCAGACCCCAGTGAGTCTCCTGTATGAGGCTTCCCCAGTGGAGCTGAGAGAAAAGTTGCCTGGAGAAAAAGAGGGGCGGCGGAGGGGGGGGGGGAGACGGAAAGGAAAAAAACTCCATAAGACTGAGAAATACATTATTTCTAAAACTGGCAATCCTTCGTGATGAGTTAAGTGGAAGCGAGGTATGATCTAAATCAATAGAATTGATAATGTTTTCATCTTGAAAGGTTAACTGTATTTTTCACACTCACCTATCTCCCAAGCAACTTGGCTTTTAAGAAAAAAGAAAAAAGTCCTCTGGGCAAGGAGCCTCAGATACACTTAATTTAGGGCTGGTATTTATGACTGGTCATTGACCTTGAAATTCCATTAGCGCTAATGAAGGACGGGGCTAGATGCGTCCTGCCTGGAGTCCAGTAAGTGACACGCTGGGTGCCTGGAGGGCCCCTCTCCTCTGGCTCCAGCTCCGCTGGGCCCTGATTTCCCTGGGTCCTGCTGCCTGAGCCACAGCTCTGTGGAGCAGGGCTCGGCAGACAGCCTCCCCTGGCTGTAGGTTCTCCTAGGTTTTCCCTGCAGAGGAGAGGAGAAAAGCCCTGTTCAAGTGAGAGTTCCTTGCTTGCTGTATATGCTGCTTCTTTCCCAGAACAGTGGAATTCAAAGGCAGAGATGCAACTGGCCTCCTAAAATTTCTCATCTGGAAGAGACCGTAAAGGTCACTTAAATTGAGATTCGCCTGTATACCCACCACCTAGCTTTAACAGTTATGGATATTTTGCTATCTGTGAGTGGCCATTATGGTCTTGCCCATGTATTTTAAAGTAAATTGTAGACATCATGACACTTTACACCGAAATATTTCAGTATACCTCGCTAAAAAGTAAAAATATGTTCTTATAAAATTACAGCACCATTATCACACCTAAGAAAGTGAATAATTCCTTAGTATCATTCGATATCTAGTTCAAATTACATCTCGCAATTACCCCCAAAATATTTTTCAACAATTGGTTTGTTCAAACTACAGACCAAACACAGTTCATGCATCACATTTAGTTGTTATCCAATGAGCATTTGAAATGTGGCTGGTCCGAATGCAGATGTACTGTAAGTGTGACATACACGCCGGATTTCGAAGACAGTACCAGAAAAAGAATGTAAAATATCTCATTAACAATTTTATGTTGATTATATGTGGAAATTGTAGTATTTTGGATATGATTGGGCATAATAAAATTTATAATTAAATATGTTTAATGTTTCTTTTTACTTTTTAATGCAGCTACTAGAAAATTTAAAATTACATTTGTGGCTCGCATTTGGGGCTCATATATTTCCACTGGATGGTGCTGGTCTAAAACATTACTCTCTGCTTTGAATCTGGAAGCTTCCTCTTTTTTTTTTTCCTTATGCCAGTGACTTGTGGAAGAAACCAGATCCTGAAGCATGCCCCACTTTCTGGATTTTTCTGATGACTCCTGCAGGCTGTAGTTTAACATATTCCTCTATCCCCCATATTTCTAGCCACTGGTTAATTGGGCTTGCTTAGATTCAGGTTTAAATTTTTTGACAAGAATATGAGTGACATTGTATCTCAGGATGCACTTAACATCGTTTAACTGTTCTCAGGCTGAGACTGATCCGTGGGTTTAGATGGTTAAGTCCGATCCATCTTTTTTTTTTGCGGTACGCGGGCCTCTCACTGTTGTGGCCGCTCCCGTTGCGGGGCACAGGCTCTGGACACGCAGGCTCAGCGGCCATGGCTCACGGGCCCAGCCGCTCCGCGGCATGTGGGATCTTCCCGGACCGGGGCACGAACCCGCGTCCCTTGCATCGGCAGGTGGACTCTCAACCACTGCGCCACCAGGGAAGCCCCCGATCCATCTTTTGTAAAGTTGTTTTTCTACCCTTATCACCAGCAATCATCTGTGACTAATTGGCACCCTGAGCCAACTTAAAACTTAATGATTTTAGCATTCATTGATGACTGTTGCCTGGATCAGTTACTTAATTGGAGGTTGCAAAATGACTTTTATCTACCATTCTATTTATATCTTATAGTTAGAATTCATATGTAAAGAAAAGCTCAGAAACCTGGACCATTTGGTTACCCTGAGATACAGTTCCTACCCTGAGATATCTCCTACAGAGATACTTGTACCTACAGACAAGTTCCTACAGTTCCTACAGACAACCTGGACCATTTGGTTACCCTGAGATACAGTTCCTACAGACAAGTTCCTACAGTTCCTAGAGACAAATGTTTGATTCTTTCTCTTTAACTACCAGTTTTCAGAATAGAGTTGTATAGTGGTGGCAAGTGAATTGTCCTTTTTTTTTTAACTTTCTTTTTTTGAGTATATTTGTGAACTCATGGATTTTTAATATTAAATATCAAATATCTTTTTAAATTTTTAAATCAGTTTCTAGCATTTAAAAATCTAGAAAAAGAAATCTAGAAATGTTGCATAAAATCTGTTATTTGGGGATTCCCATGGGACACTGGGGGATATAGCGACAGTGGGTCACACGTTCATCCGCCGAGTCCTCTGGCATAGAGTTTGGCTCAGTCCTTAGACGGGCATGTGCTCCCTGGCTGGTGACCGTCTACACCAGCCACCGAGTTAAGTTCTCTGCCTCATCCCCGTTTTTTGAGGTTGTGACCCCAAGCCTACCTTATATCATAAGTAAGGAGATTAAAGTACAGAGAGGAGAAGGGGCCGGCTGAGGGTGAAAAAGCAAAGTGAGGGGGAGAGTTGGGGCCTGAAGCCACGTTTCCTGCCTCCCAGGAGGACCGTCATGCCCATCCTCAGCTGCCAAGAGGCTCTTCCCAGAAAGACTAAGTAACAGGACAGCAGCTAGTGGAAGGTACACATTCAGTACGTGCTCTGCATTTCCTACGTGCAGATGACAGCTTAATACTGCTGCCATTGGATCTCTGGCCATGATTAAATTTTCCCCAAACCCTGGACGGATTATGATGCTGCCCATGGCAATAGCTCTAGTTCAGGGCTCTCCTTGGGGACTATGACCTACAGAGTCAATGTGAACTACTCAAAATAAATAAGATTAGTGCAGCCTCTTTGGAGGCCCCCTTGGGCAATATTTATCAAAACTTTAAGTGTGTCGATCCTTTTAGACCCAGCAACTGCACTGCAAGGAATTTTTCTAACAGATATATTCACAAAATATTTCAAAATATATATGTCTTGAAGTTCACCCTCCCCACAGAACACTGGAACCAATAGTCAACAAGGGACCAGTTAATAGTTCATAGCACATCCATCTATAAAGGAATTAGTATATGGTCATTTAAAAGTTAGCTAAGGCTGCGTGTGCAAATATGGGAAAGGTACACTTAAGTTTAAAAGGTACCGTTAAGTTAAAAAAAGAAAAACGTAGAACAGTGTGTATGTTATTTTCTCAATTGTACCTGTTTTAAATAATATGGATAAATGCCAGTATGTATATAAAATTTTTCAAGAAGGGTACACAAGAAAATATTTTTTAGAGGAAGAGACTAGAGGTCAGAGCGAGGGGAGAAAGATACTGGTTTTACTTATTTTATCTTTATTTTTTTAAATCATGGACATGCATTAATTTGTTAAATACTAAGTTTATAAGCAAATTTGAGTGTTCAAATAAAGCAGTTGGGTTAGGGGAAAGCTAATGGTGCAGGTTTAAAAATCTGGTCTTTTGGTCACTGAACAAATGGGCAGTAGTGCTTCTCAGATCAACGGCAACCAACTGCATCCCTGTGCGTATGCCCCGAGCTCTGGAGGTGCTTGCTGGGCATTGAGCAGGGTACAGTGGGGTGGGGACACGCAAGTGGTAAGGAGCTTGCTCCCTTTAGGGAGAAAAGGCCAATAGACCTCACATGACTCCAATAGTAGCAGCCAGTCTGGAATTAAATGCTGATCTTGGCTCTGGGTGCTTCAGAATACAGAAGAGAATCTCCTATCCGAAGACAGGCAGGGGTGGAATCTCTAAGTCAAATCAAGTGTAATAGATGCATAGATGCACATTTGTGAAATGTGTAAAATCTATTGTAGAGACGTTGTGAGTATTAAAGGGTATAATGTACATTCAGTGGTGAGTCTGTTCATAATACACACCCAGACTTTCCTGGCTCTGGGGTGTATGTATGGGAAGAGAGAGATAAATCACAAGAGAGGAAGGGTAGAGGCAGAACATGGTAAAGAGAGCTGACTTCAAAGTCAGATGGTCTGGCTCCAATACTTCACTCTCCTGCTTCCTAGCTGTGTGACACAAGACTTCCCTGACCTCTTGGATCCTTGGTTATCTTGTCTGTTAAATAGGGAGAAGGTGAAAAAACTGGTGCATACTAAGGGCTTGATAAATGGTAATGATTGTTGTGTGAATGAAAGTCAACTCAAAGAGCTGGTCCAGCCCAGCCAGCATCGTGCAGTCTGGCAGTTTTACAACGTTGTTATATCGAATCCTCTCAAAGACTCTCTAAGTGAGACGAGAATTAAGACGCAGTAAGAAAAAGGTTTTTCTAAAAAGTGATGCATCTCAAACTTGAACCTGAATTTGCTCTATACTCTAAACGGCCGACCTTCCCCACTATAATCCTGACATCAAATACACCACCTAATGTAAACCTCCTTTATTCTGAAATCAGGGGCTGAAATTAGTTAGAAAGGTAGCCTGACAATGGTTAAATGATGGCCACTTCTTATTGCTGTTGATAGAATGCATGTATATGTTTTCATTATGCTAACAAGAGTTACGTGTGGTGAGACTGTTTTACAAAACAATTCCTAAGCCATGCATTTAATGTAGATTTTGCAAAACCCCCTTTTTAATCAGAGACTCTTCATTAAAAGCATACTCATTGGGAGCTAATGATAAGTGAGAGAAAATAAGTTTAAATCCACAATGCGGCTGTTCTCCCCCGTGCACTGGTTATACCAGCATTTGGAGATTGTAAAGAAAAGGGTGAAACTAATAGGATATAGCTACAGCTCAGATACTCCATAAATTATTCAAAAGTATGCACTGCAGTCTAACATACATATATCTGTTGCAGACATAATACTTCTTCTTCACAAGTGTTTTTAATAATCATTTGGTATTTAATTAACGTGTATTATTTGTCTTGGGAAGTCAGGCTGATTTGAGAGACAGGGCCGGAGAGAAGAGGCAGGCTTTCGTCAAACCAGTGGAGAAGTTGCTTGGTTTTAAACACAGCTTTTTCTGCCTTTGCTCTTTTACCCGGTGCAGAATATCAGGCTGCACTCTCCATTTCCCAGAGTCTAGGAGTTTCATTGGTGTTTTCTTTACAAAATAGGGGTGAGGTCTGTGACTTCTCCTGGTCTCATAGGTAGGGCCCCAGGTGCCCTCCTGAAGGATACAAAGCATAAACTGTTTTGAAAGAGGTTCTATTCTCAGAGGTCATTTTGATCAAGTATAAAGACGCACTTGTCATCACCGTCTAACTTTGCAAGCGTCGTGTGATGGTTTAATCCATCCATTATGCATGGCCAGACACGCATGTATGTGTGTAAATGTGTCACCATATGAATGTGCATAGGTGATTATATAAACGTGTGTGTATGTGTATCTATGGGTAAAATATTTCTTTAAACAACTGGAGTAAGCTAATGTAATGGAACTTCTGCTCATTTCGCTCTTTTAGTCTAGAGGCTGATTTTTCTATGATGGCAGAGGGTAAGTTACAGTGAACCTTTAGTAGCATTACCGTGTAAGTAAATAGACTTCCTCTGCATAAGGGGAGAAAAAATTATTTTAAGAAGCTTGTTTTCAGCGCAGATGGTTTGGTTCTGCACAAAATCATTTGATTATGTGCTTCTCTCAGCTTTGAAATCATGTACCTTTCTGTCCATGTTCAGCAAGAAAGGGAATGCTGCACATTTGTGACAGATTAAGTTAATGGGTTTAAAGCAGATCGTGCAAAGGGGGAGGCAGGGCTTCTTTGGGGAAAGGCTGGAAAGGACAACCGAGTCTAGGTGGACAGATCCAGAGTCTCGACCCAGGGGACCACGAGCATCAGTCCCTTAGAATGTGCTCAAACCCAGACCAGAAACCCGGTTATAATGCCAGGAGGAGCTGAGTTAGGGCAATCGCCACAGTGGAGGAAAAAGCAGACGGCATGGTTTTGTTCTTTGTGTCTCTTAACTGTTTATAGCGCCTAAATAAATCTTCAGGCCATATTCTCAAAACTCTAGGCCAGGGATTACAGCACAAATGCCTTCAAGTAAAGTAATTAAGTGAAATGGGCAGGTGTAATAAAATTAGTTCTCTACGATCAGAAAAACAACAATGCAAGCCCGATGACAAATGGCAGTGGACACAGGGACCTCAAGGTTAGGAGGCAACGGGGACTTCCGTGGACGATTGCTGAACTCGAAATAAAAATTGCCTGCCCCTTCCACAGAGGGCAGCTGCCGCTGGCCTTTGTGCAGTGGGAGAGAGGGCCTAAATGGGTGGCTATTCGGAGTTTTCAAGAGTAGCCCCAAATCCAGATGTTTATATTAATCTCCCAATTTTAAAATGGTGGCTGAGATTTTTTTTTTAGAGGACATGCAAGCCAAATTAAACACTAGTCTGCAACAGCTGCTGTAGGCAGAGGGAGAGTCCACAAGAAGTAAAACTGTGCCCTAAATATTGGTCCTCTGTGGGAGGACAGCCTCCAGGAGTGACCCTTGCTATCTTAGGTGCTCTCTATTCACATAAGCACACGGGCATGATGGATGTGTGACCAGAGGACAGAAGTCTGTGTGTATGACACGAGTTTGCATAGAAAAGCCCTTGAGTGTATTGGGAGAAAAGGCAAGAAGACAGGGTGGGTACCCTGATGTGGTTTCCATGTCACCTTCGTATCTGTAAGGGAGGTTGAAAGTCAAGGTAGGGGTTAGGTAGGTGTTACTAGCATTGCTGGAGAGCCTCTTACACAGAAATGACTGCCATTCCTCCATAGGTCTTACATGGGAAGCCTTTTTATTTTGAAATAGAGGTTGAAAACATTTATCATTCTTAATACATGCTCTAGGGTAATCATGGTTAGAAAAACTGCAGTGAACTTTATTATCTGGTCTGCTTTTTTATACTATTTCATGATAAGGATCTGTAATGAGCCATGTTTGTTGGTCTTCAGAATTTCATGTTTTTAGTGCATGTCCTTGCTGTGTTTCCTTGCACAGTTTGTTACCCTGATTACAGGTGTCCTAAAATCCCTTGTCATACGAGGAAGACGTCCCTGGAGCCGCCTTAGGAATGATCCATCCACAGTGCTCTGCCCCCTCTCACTTCAGCAGTGAGGTCGTGGGAGGTCTGGGAACTGGTGGCACTGTTCATTCAGGCTCTTCGGCATCTCTTGTCCTCCTGCACCACTTATGCTTCTTGACATCAGGCTTCGTTCCCACAGAGTGACATCAGCTCTGCTGGAAACCTGCCCTCCGTCTCTGCAGACCAAGCTGTGGACCGCATGTTCTTCGGGCAGATTTGAGGAGAGATCGGGCAAGGGTGTGAGAAGGTCAGGAGGACCGAGGGGACTGGTCCACCACTGATGGGATGATTGACATGGTCGCTGTCCCTTCCAGAATGTTTGCAAGGAGTGTAATGTGGCCACTTAAAAAGATGAGTATACAAAAGGCAGTAGCACAGGAAAATGCTAAATATCGTGTGGAATTACATTTTAATCTATTTGAAGATAGGCAGTATATTTAAATGGCTCAAAATTCAAACGATACAGGTGATGACAAGTCTCCCTCTGTCTCCCACCCGGCGCGTGCATAGCCCCCCAGGTTGTGATGTGATGTTAAGTGAAAAAAGAAGAGTACAAAGCTAAGCCTCTCCTCCATCTCTCTCTCGATATGTATATTTATTTATATATTCATTTACATATGCATATAAACACAGACACACACACAGATGGATCCATAGAAGACACACTGAAAGAAATAAGCAGAATGTTTACAGTGGTTATTTCAAGTACAAGGATTATAGGTAATTGCTTCTACCTTCCTATATTTTCTAAAAAGTCTTTATTCTATGTATATTGCTCTTAGAAAATAATACATAAATTTCCTTATTTTTTTAAAGTATAATACCATCATTAAAGTCACTGGAGCAAAAGTGGCCATGACCAATCATCAAAGAGAAGAAAAGTCACTCATTTTCTCACAGCCCCCAACTCAGGGTTGATGATACTTCATCTGCTGGCATGCTACCTTCCTGGCCTTTGCATTTACATGATCATTCTTTAATACAGTTGAATAACTTGCCTTTTGATTAACAAAGTATTCAAGATGTCTTTTCTATTCCCTATATAATAAAAAAAGGAAAGGAAAAGTTTGAAAAGTAACTTTCAAAAGAGGAATGTTGCATCTGTGTGCATACAGGTGTTGAAGAAAATAAGAAAGAAAGGCCTTCCAACTGGGAGGCTGTAGATAAATTTACATGCTGATAAACCAGCCACACAGATGAGGAGAAAGGACAGCAGGCAGTTATGCTCCCATGATCTGCCTTTTAGTGGGAGGTACTAGGGCCAAGGCCACCCTGCCTAGCTGACCTGCAGCTGTGCTTCTGCATGGACACAGAAGCTTGGTGGAGCAAAGGGCCTGGCATCAGCCACTTGGAGGACAGAGACTAAACTACCTGGTGAGGAAGGGCAGTAAAAAGGAACTCTTGAAAGTGTAATCACTCCCTTCAATTTTAACTTTCAAGTAGACACATATAACCTATGAATACTTTGTTATAAAAATCATTTAAAATACAGAAATATCAAGAGTTATAAAGTATATATGTTGGGCCATATATTCTTCTATTCCTCTATTTTTTTTTTATTTTTTTATTTTTTTTTGTGGTACGCGGGCCTCTCACTGTTGTGGCCTCTCCCATTGCGGAACACGGGCTCCGGACGCGCAGGCTCAGCGGCCATGGCTCACGGGCCCAGCCGCTCCGTGGCATGTGGGATCTTCCCGGACCGGGGCACGAACCCATGTCCCCTGCATCGGCAGGCAGACTCTCAACCACTGTGCCACCAGGGACGCCCCTCCTCTATTTTTATTGAAAAAAAAAAATGTGGACAATTCCTCCTTTACCCTCTTCCCAATCCCACTCCTCGCTGTAGAGATAACCCCTGTTAATGATTTGGGATCTAGACAAAACTTTCCTGATGCACTTTTATCCAGATTCATAACCACGTACAAACACATAATGAACGCGTGCTTTTTAAAATTTCAGGCAAACTTAAACCATCAGGTTTTTTTAATCCCCTGGGCTCTAAATCTCACTTATTCTAAGCTCTTTACCAGAGCAATAATGTTCCCCACATATGAATCACCAAATGCTAAATGTGCTCTTCTCAGCAAATGCAATTCATTTGAGAATAACTCCCAATAAATTGCCTGTGATGTTTCTTTATTGCTGGAGACAATGGGCAACACCAAGGCAACGAAGGGTTGTACCAACCGGTCATTAGTTTTAATGTGGTCTGGCCGTTTTAATCCTTTCTGTATTTTTAAGTATAACGGAATGGTATGGTGTGTTAAGTTTTTTTCCCATTCTTTCCTTTATTGAACTTTAAAATATAGCGGTGGGGCTTCCCTGGTGGCACAGTGGTTGAGAGTCCACCTGCCACTGCAGGGGACACGGGTTCGAGCCCTGGTCTAGGAAGATCCCACGTGCCACGGAGCAGTTAAGCCCATTGCGCCACAACTACTGAGCCTGTGCTCTAGAGACTGCGAACCACAACTACTGAGCCCGTGTGCCTAGAGCCCGTGCTCTGCAACAAGAGAAGCCACCGCAATGAGAAACCCGTACACCACAATGAAGAGTAGCCCCTGCTCGCCACAACTAGAGGGAGCCTGTGTGCAGCAACGAAGACCCAACACAGCCAAAAATAAATAAATTTATTTTTAAAATAAATTAAATATAGGGGTAAGGTGGGGAGAGGAATGTGATCTTTTCCTTATGAGAAAACACACTATTTCTGCTTTCTGAGGGATGTGGAGCAGAAATTAGGACTTGCTGATAATTTGAGTTCTGTGTTTGCTGTTTCTAGCCCTCTAGCTAAGTCCTTATAGGACCCTTGTATTTCTTTTTCTTCTTTTTTTTTTTTTTTTTTTTTTTGGCCCAGCTGCTCGGCTTGCAGGATCTTAGTTCCCCAACCAGGGATTGAACCTGGACCACGGCAGTGAAAGCGCTGAGTCCTAACCAATGGACCGCCAGGGAATCCCCCAGGACACTTGTATTTCTTTAGCTCTCTCCCCCTCTTAATGCTTTGCTCAGTGCCTCAACCAAGGACTTACCCAGAAACCAATCTCCATGCCCACATTTATGCTACATGACGTGGGACATCAGGCAGAATCTTGTAGAAAGAGACTACCTCTTCAACTTCTTTTGTACCCCCAGCACCTCATTAATGCCAAAGCTTTAGCGTTACCCCAATAAATGAAATATAGTGAAATAAAATACTATTTCAATAACTGACAGAATAATACAATACAGAATGATTGATAGTATTAAACCAGGAAGCTATATCTTCTTTCCAAGGTCAAAAAGTCCAGACATGATCTCTGTGCGCATGGGTACCTACCTGAGTGTGTCCTTCTTTCTAACTGGGTGATATCGGAGAGGGGTGGGGGGAAGATGGGCAGGATGGGTGTGATGAACCAGGCTCCTCTGAGGAAATGTTGTGGTTTGGCAAGGGCAGGAGAAGGTTCTGGAGTCAGGACAGACACGTGCAATCCCAGTTCCTCTTTGCTGTGTGCCTTTGGGCAAGTTGCCTAGTGTTTGAACTGTGATGATCTTATATGTAAAATCAGAACAACCGTACCTACCTCATCATCGTTTTCAAAGTTGGAGTGAGCACATAGTAGGTGTTCATCAAATGTTTATTTCTCTAAGTATGAGTGCAAACTTAAGCCCTGACTCCTAGTATTACATGGTGCCCAACAGATGCATTCCTGTCAATGAGCAGGGTCTAGAAGTCCCTATTTTTTTAAAGGAGGTTGTCAGATTATAACCCTAAGGAACCCCAGAATTATCTAGAACTTCTGTGCCTGCCCAGGGCACCCTTGTGCTGCCAAAACTATGACACAGAGGAACTGCCCTTCCCCAGAGACCAGTGGCATGATCCCTTTTGTTATGGGTTCCTCTAATTATGCACACGTGTCTGTCAGAATGTATTATCTCCATTGTAATGCACCCTCCTGCCATTATGCCTGCCCCCAAAACTGGAATTAGCATTTTGCAGTGATGTCTGGGAGTTATTTTCTGTGTTCTGATAGGAAAGAGAAATTGAAACCTTTGCAAAAATGCTTAGAAGAATACTAGCACCGTGTTAAGTGCTAGTTAAGTACGTGCAAGGTATTATTATCATTGTTATTATAATTATTATTTCTAAAGTAAAGTTTTCTGGTTTAGCCCCCGCAGAGGAGGTAGAAGTCAGAACTTAAAATTCTGTAACTTTCTCTCTGAGGGGAGCTCTGATTCACAGCTGTAAATACACAGAGACTGATGATCAGGAATGGAGAATTCAGCTCTTTGGGGGTTTTTTCTCACTGGTCACCTTCTCACTAGTCTTCTACCCCATGCAAACTGAGCAGGAAAGGCCATGAGGGAAATGAAGTGTGGTTTTTCTTCTGTAGAATGTGTGGTCCCCAAGTTAGTTACTGGGAGGCACGTTCGGAAGAAGTAAAACGGAGTCTTCACTGAGGATCGTTTCCCCTGATCTGAACATTTCTAAGCTTCTGGAAATGGAGTGAGAGGCAGTAGAACATGAAAGGTAGGTGTTTCGGGGTCCTCTCTGCTGAGTGCCTCAGACAAGGCATTGACCCTTGGGACACTGCTTCCTCCTGAGTAAATTGAGGGGGGTGGTAGTATTCCAAATGTGTCAAAGTGCCCTGGGTTATTGGGGGTACAACCACACTGGGCTCCCATGTCAACCCACCACTTCAGTCAGAGAAGCTCCAGTGAGATCTATTTTGTACATCGGGGTACTGTCGACTGAAAAAAATGCACAATGTGAGAGTTGTGAGTTAAGTTTTATTTGGGGCAAAACGAGGACTGTAGCCTGGGAGACAGCATTTCACATAGCTCTGAGAAACTGCCCTGAAGAGGTGGGGGAGAAGGTCAGTATACATGTGATTTTGGTGAAGGGGGAGTACATGCAATCAAGTACATTTTTTTAAATGTTTGTTTATTTGGCTACACCAAGTCTCCGTTGCGGCACACGGGATCTTTAGTTGGGCCATGCAGGCTCTTAGTTGTGGCATGTGGGATCTAGTTTCCTGACCAGGGATCGAACCCGGGCCCCCTGCATCGGGAACACAGAGTCTTAACCGCTGGACCACCAGGGAAGTCCCAAGCGCATATTTTTTGCAGAAGGTTTCTGCTAGTCTTGTGAAGGTTACTGCTAGTCACAAGGAGCAGACGTCACCATGAAGGATCTTAGTGCTTTTCTAGATATGAGGAGATACAAGAATTGGGCTCATAAAGTCGGCTCCTGAAAATATCTAACGATCTGAAGACCTGTTCTGCCAGTTTTTCCCAGAGCGCCTCATCTCTGCTCTCCGCCCTGAGCTCCTTTCGGGGGCTGCTGAAAGTCAGCATGCTGCAGCATGATTTAATCCTTGTAGAGGTAGATGGCAAGCGCCCATTTGTAGGTACTATGGAGACACCCCTTCAACAAAACAATTCTGCATTTAAATAATAATTTAAAACCCTCTGAACTAGATGCTAGGAGGAAGCACCATGACTAATGTGTATGGAGAATAGGAAGGGATAGCTAGTGTAGAGTTGGGGTCAGGGGTGAGGACGGAGAGGTGGGTGGGGACCTTGAGAAGGGCCAGTAGGAGGGCAGTGTGCTCCAACCATGCATGCACAGCAGTGAGGCCAGGCCTGAATGCACTTTAACTCTCGAGGCATTCATTCCATGCCCCCAAGTGCACTCTTTTTGCTTGGGCAGCTAGAACAAAGAGCGAGGGATTCAGGGGTTCTGCCCTGGCTTTCTGTGACATTGGGATTATGGTCCTCTGACCTGGAGAATGGGACCTAGCTCCCTCTGGTAATGAAACGCTGAGGTGTGGATAGGTTTATAACTCATCCCCAAAATACCAAAACAAGTAAAGCTCTGACCGGGAAAACATACTGAAGCAAGAGCTCGGGGTTTCCAGGGGTGCCCGTTTCACACCCGCAGGGAGCCCGGCTGCTTCTGAGTTCTTTGTACATTCTTCTCCTGCCCCACTTCGTGTGCATGGAAACTCAGGGCTTATTCCTCACTGTGGAGAATGGAATGGGGAAGAAGCGTATGGTGAGAGAGTGACAGCCTGTGGCTTTTCAAATGAAAAGTTATCAGCGTAAGGAAGGCCTATTCCTGTTGGTCTGCTTGTTTCGTTGTGAGGTTCTCATCAACATTCAGTGAACTGTCCTCTCCCCTGATTAAAAGCCTTCAGTGGCTCTCCTTGTCCTAGGATCGTGTCCAAACCGGATCCCATCTGCCCTCCCCTCCTGTTTCCCAACCAGCCCCACCTCAGCCACTACCCTCTCCCTGCCCCATTGGAGCCACGCTCGCCTTGGTCTGTTCCTCAAATCACGCACGCCCTGTGCTTACCATCTCAGCATCCTCCCCACACGTTCTCTTTCCCAGCATGCTCTACGCCAGTGGGTCTCAAACTCCCATGGGTATTAGCATCATCTGGAGGGCTGGGGTTTTGTTTTTCTTTTTTTTTTTTTTTAAATTTGGCTGCATCAGGTCTTAGTTGTGGCACACGGGATCTTCCTTGCGGCATGCGGGATCTTTTATTAATAGTTGTGGCATGCTGGCTCTTAGTTGCAGTATGCGGGATCTAGTTCCCTGACTAGGGATTGAACCCGGACCCCCTGCATTGAGAGCATGGAGTCTTAACCACTGGACCACCGGGGAAGTCCCAGAAGGGCTTTAAAACACAGGTAGCTGAAACGCAATGCCTTGGATTTGTTTAAATCTTGACTACAAACAATAAGGACTGTTAATTTTGTTAGGTGTGATAATTGCTAGATGGTTAAATTAAAAGTTCTTATTGGTTAGAATTGCATACTGAAATATATTTATATGTATATAAATAAAATGACATGATGTCTGAGATTTGCTTTTAAAATACTCCAGAAAAAAAAAAAAAAAAACGTGTGGGGGAAGGAGAGGGGCAGGGATAGATGAAACAAAATTAGCAAGATATTGATCATTGTTGAAGTTGATGCTTATTATACTATTCTCTCTACTTTCATATATGTTTTTAAATTTCCACTAAAATTAAAAAACAAGACAAAACAATTATTTCCCTGGGGAGAAAACTCCACGGGTGGCTGTTCCCCACCCACTGAGGTTCTGACTTCGAACGTCTGGGATTGCATCCAAGAATCTGCATTTCTAACAGGTTCCCAGATGATACTGGCCCAGAGACTGTACTTTGGGAACCATTACACCGAACTCCAACCACAAACACTCTTCCCCTGCATTATTCCTCCTCATCCTTCGTGTCTCCATTTGAGCTTCATTCCTCTGCTGTCTCGTATGGGTTGAGCTCTCTTATTATACATGTTCCTATCATACAAACATCTTGTATTTCTTCATAGTGTCTAAATTATAAATGCTCATCTGAACAATTATTTGCTTATATTTGTCTTCCCTATAAGTCTATAAGCTGCATGAACAGAGAGCTAGTTCACCCCCCTCTTCCCCTGTGCCTAGCACCGTGTCCAGCATATAGTAAGTGCTCAATAAATGTTGGTTGGATGGGCGGATGGATCCGGAAAGACTACCCATTTTAAATGCAAGCAGAGCATCGGGAAAGCAGTTCATGTGTCGCAGAGAGAGCAGAGGAGGAGGGCACCTGCGCAGGTAGCTGGATCAGCCAGGGTGCTCCCTGGTAACCAGGCAAATGACAGCTACTGCACCCAGACCTCCCTCCTGTCCTGCCCTATTGATATTAAACAGAAACAACCCACAAGGAAGACAGGGGCCTTGTCCACAGAGTCAGGGTCCTGTGTTCTTGCCCCAAACTGTGTGACTTTGGGCAAATCCTTTCTCGTTGGGGGCCCCAGTTTTGCGGTCTGTAAACCAAGAAGATTGGATCTTTGGGCTCCAAAATTTGTTAAGAATCATAGGTTCTGAGCAAAGATGCTTTATTCTGAATAGAATCCAATAATGGTCACGGTATTTGGTTCTTTCCCCTAATCTCAGCCAGATCATGTCAGCGAAGCGAATCAGAATGGGAGGACCGACCTGGTTCTTGCTTCCCTCTGGAGCCTCTGTTTGGTGTCATTCTTCCCCAGAAATTGGGAGGGGCTTGGCTGAGAGGCCACAGACACAGTCCTCAAAGGCCAGAGCCTCAGGGGGATCATCGAGCACAAAGCCCAAGGGGAGCCCACCTCCTGCCTCTGGTCACCCTGCTTTAGGGCAGCGTTCAACCCATGGCCTGGCTGAGATCTCAGGACCGGAGTATTTAACCAAGACTTGAAGTGCACTTGTGCATTTCAGACGAGTGCCCCCAAATCATGTACATTCTTTTTCTTTCATTTTCTTTTTTGCATTCGCAGTGTTAGATAATAACCTTGAACCGACATGGCAATCCTTGCAGCTTCGCTCATTCTGTCTGTTATTGGGAGGAATCCGTGACAGGAGTGCACACTTCCCCAACCATTTCTTCTTCCTTCTTTGTGTTTGTTTGTACGTATCTAGAAGGTCTTCTCTCGGTTTTCTATCCTTAGGGAAATAGGTCATGGTTAGAAATAAATGAAGAAATGACTTAGAAAAGCTCAGAGAGAAAAAGAGTATAAGGAGAAAGGAGGGAGAATCTTTACTTTCTTTGCCACATAAGTTAAAGAGAATAGGCTTTTACATAAGAGATTAAGAATACTTTTACCTGAGTGTTTTGATGTTATAGTAATAGCCTTCTCACGTCATAAGGCCTTTTAACCTTATTCCCTGTTTGGGGTTTTGTTCATCAGGGCAGAGAGTGTGTTTTCTGTTCTGTGGGTGCAGCCAGGGAGCTTCGGTTATAGATTATTAAAAAGCAAGCTCCAAAGGCCCAGAAGAAAGTGAGGGGCGTTCGCAGGTTCAGTGATCTGAGGCTTAGAAAAGTTGATAAAATGGATTAGAATTGAAGGATAAAAAAGACTTCCAAAAACCCAATCCATTCTAAGGTCCATTACTTTATATATATTCTCCAAAATTACATGAATAAAGAGGAAAGAAAGGAGGGAAGAAAAAAACTGGCTTCGGTTCAGAATGTCAATTATGTCTTCTTTAAATCCCCTTTTTCCAATGTATTTGACATTTTGAACAGTAGCCAAAAAAGCTATTATAACTATAAAACATACTCACTGGTATAAATCTCGTTCAGCGATTTAATTAAGGTATTGACATGCCTAATTGATACATGTAAGCCAAGACCATTTTCATATCTCATTTCCATATGCTTTCTGCTTTAAGAGAAGTAAGGAGCTGGATCTTAAAAAAAATGAAAAGACTCCCTCCATAAAAATGCTGTAGATTCATCCGCGCCTGACATCCCAGGGGACCACTTCCTGCCACTTTCCTTGATTCAGAGCCAGCTCCTCCTCTAAGTGGCGTTGCTCGGAGGGAAGGTGATGTATACCCAGCTCGAATGCCTGTCAGGCCCTCTTATGATCAATAGGAGAATATTTATATTAATAAAGCACCAAGTTAATTAAATAAAATGGTCCTCTGGGTAAACTTAAGATACTAGAGGATGGGCAGGGATCGATATATTCTGCCATTTGAACATTAAGTATGTGCCTTGAAATTTTATGGAGCTTTTAAAAACTCGCTTTGTAATGTAAAGAGTTTGAAACCTCTACAAGTTTTCTCTGCCAAAGCCCTGTGTCTGGCTTCCAGAGCTGAGGGAGACAGGAAGCACTGGACCCGCTAGAGATGGGAGCTTAGGAGAAGCCCTGGCAGCCCCTCCCCTGGTCTGGGTAGCTCCCCTCCTTGGGGGAGGAGGGTTTGTCCCGGAGGACAGGGCTGGGATGGGAGATGGAGCCGTGAACTCAGGGAAGGGTCCAGACAGGGAGGATGACACCTCCTTGCCCTAGAGCAGCTTCCCACATTGGATGCGAGAGAGACCTCGGACCCCCTCCCATTCTTGGTCTCCTGGTTGTGGGAAAGCCCAAACCCTGGGGTCTTTCAGAGAGGAGCCTGTCTTCCGGCCTCACAAACCCCTGCTGGCCTCCACCGGATCCTTTTCCTCTTGCTTTTCTCGTCTCTTGTTCTCGCAGCCCGTCTCCTTTATGTGTGTGCGAACCTGCCTCCATCCTGTTTCTCTTTATCTCATACCCATGCAGCTCTCTTTCTCTGTGTGTCTCTGCCTTTCACGGTCTCTTCTGTGCAGTGACTATCTCTGTGCATGTGGGTTTCTCTCTGGCTTTCTTTTTTCTTTTGTTTTCTCTAGTTTTATTCTATCTCACGGTGTCAGTCTCTTTCTCCCTGCCTCCCTCTTGGTTTTTGTCTCTCTGCCTGCCAGTCTTTCTCTCTCTCTCCATGTCTCCCTCTCGTATCTTATCTATCTATCCATCCATCCATCCATCTATCCATCTCTATCCCTCTCTGCTTGCGTTCTCCTGCCCACCAACCATTGACTTCAAAGGAGATCTCTCATTCACGGAGGTAGAACCCATGATAGCCTCCACACCAGCATAACAGAGGCTGACTCTCTGGTTTCACCCCCTTGATCCTTGAGCAACCGCCTTCACTCTGGGATAGGAAAACGGTCTTGCCTCGAGCAGCCAGCTCCATCTGCACAGGTGACCTTCATTTCCTAAGAGGTGACGTCATACTTGCTGTCTCAAGTCGTCCTCTCCCAGGGACTGTGTCTTCTCACTTACTTAGCTTTGACCTGCAGCACCTAACTCCCTGGGTACGTCGTGATCACCGTATTAACGGTGACCCTTCATTGAAATGTAAGCCCCAGGACAGTTTTCACAGGGTGGTGAAGAGTCTCTTCTCAGGAGACTAACCACAGCCGGGAATCTGCTTTAGTACCAAAGTCAACTGGCCTTCCCACCTTGACTGATCTCAGCCTTTCCTCTGAAGGCTGTTTCCTGCATGGCTCTGGACCCCTTGGAAGCTCACGCAAGTCCCCAGCTTCCTTTGGAAGGTGGAGGACTACTTTGGCTTGTTCTGAGTCTGTGCAGAGGCAGCTGGATCAACAGTCTGCCCTCAGCCCAGAACTGTGTTGTGTTGAGGCCACTTCCCAGTCTGAACCGTGCCTGGGCTGTGATCTTAGCCTCTCCTCCCTGCTGTACCACCAGCTACCTTCTGGCTCTCCTTCTTCTTCTTCCTCTTGATGGAAATCTCCTGCCCAATTCTCCTCTGCACAGCAGTGACCGCACAGCCAACCATGTCCAGCCAGCTTCCTAGGGGGGTTACAGAGAGCTGCGCGGCTTTCACCTATGTTCCTCTCTCTGCCGCCCCACCCTCTCCATCCTCGGGAGAGCCTGGGAGATTCCAAGAGATTGAGTCTCCCTGCAGGACCTTTGAAACACAGCTTTGAGTGGAACACAGTTATTGCTTCCTTTGATATTAAGCTTGACCTTGAGTTGCTGTTTTACAGTTCCTGTGTAATATTTTATGGGACAAAGGAGGCAGGGATTTTCTTGTCTTCAACTCAGAGTGTTTGCAGACTCGAACAGATGCAAGCACTACGCATAATAATTAGTATTTATTAAGTGCTTACGATGAGCCATGGCAACAAGCAAAGAGCTCTGAACTCATTAGGCATTTTATAATAATCCCCTGACACTTCACTGTCCCCAGTTTACAGATGAGGAGACTGAGGCTCAGACAGGGTAATTACTCACGCAAAGTCACACAGCTAGCAAGAGGCAAAGCTGGAGTTTACACCAAGGTCTTCCAGGCTCCTGAGCCATGTTTTTGATACTGTGCCTCACTGCCTCCTGGGACCTTGACCAGATGCAGGACTTCTGGGCTCAGGTATGAAAGGAAAGGAGTTGAGTTGCCAGGAAGAGTGTGGCTCAGGCTGCAATCAATGCACCGTCTCAGAGAGGCCAGGGAGGTGTTTCCCCTTTTTTCCCTCTCCCTCCCCCACCTCTTACCGTGGAGGTCCTGTCCTCTTTGCCTGGGACAGGGGAGTTTATTGTATCTGGCATGAGACTAGTGGCGGCAGTCTCACGTTCGTCACTAATTAATGTCATCTTTGCGGTTTGCTGAGTTCTCCCAGCGCACACATCCCTTGTCTGGTGCCTTTCAAGCTAAATGGCCAGAAGCAGGTCTGGGATTAAATGTTAGTGTTAACTTCAAACTTGGTGTAAATCTATTGAACTGCATCTATTTTTACATAAATAAGCCAGAGAACAGCATCTGTTCTCCTTTCGTCAATACCAGGACAGCCACAGGTGTGAGTTATTAGCAATAACTGTAATTGCTTTGAGTGGAATAGTAAATAGCGCAAGGGTCATGATGAGAAATGTCCTTCTATAGTATTAACATAGACTAATGCCTTAAGCTGCTATATACTTCATCCAACACTGGGATTCCAGAAGCTGGCTTTGCAACTCACAGCGCTGAGCTCTTGCTGAATTGCTTTCCTGCTTTGGTAGAAGATAATCTTGAGCCTTTCTGAAACCACATTGATTTTATTGGCAGATGGCCCCTGGGATAGCATCTCACCTTCACCGTAGAGATTTCACTTGTTTGATGGGGTTCTGAAAAGTTACAAGAAAGAACAGGCATATACAAGCCACATTTCCTTGAGCTGCTGCCCTGCATTCCAAATTCCAGCCTCTGGACGGCTGCAGCCCAGGGCAGAGCCTGCTCCTCTGCCCCTGCCGCCTCCCAGGTCTTCAAGAAAACAGGATGGATCGCAGAAGAGTAACCCCAGTGCTGTATCCCCCTACGTGTGGGAGGGAGGAGTTGTTCAGTCCACAAAACATTAGTCTTAGTGTCAGGCACGCACACGGCATCCAGAGGAATGTGCAAAGAACTCTTTCCTCATCATCAAGGTGAACATTTAAGGTTACAAGGGGTGGACATTAGAAAGTGGCTTCAACTGCTCCCTAACTACAGTCACGGCTTGTTCTGGGCTGCTTCTCTCCTTCCCACCTCCGCTTCCTCCTCTCCCACCCCCGACTTGACTTCTGCTAATCCTCCTCGGTGAGGAGACTGATCACAGAGCAGATTATCGCAAAGATCATCAAAACTTCCTCACCGCCAGTCATCCCCCTTTTTTACATCTTTATTGGAGTATAATTGCTTTACAATGGTGTGTTAGTTTCTGCTTTATAACAAAGTGAATCAGTTATACATATACATATGTTCCCATATGTCTTCCCTCTTGCGTCTCCCTCCCTCCCACCCTCCCTATCCCACCCCTCCAGGCGGTCACAAAGCACCGAGCTGATATCCCTGTGCTATGCGGCTGCTTCCCACTAGCTATCTACCTTACGTTTGGTAGTGTATATATGTCCATGCCACTCTCTCGCTTTGTCACAGCTTACCCTTCCCCCTCCCTGTGTCCTCAAGTCCATTCTCTAGTAGTTCTGTGTCTTTATTCCTGTCTTACCCCTAGGTTCTTCATGACATTTTTTTCCCTTAAATTCCATATATATGTGTTAGCATACGGTATTTGTCTTTCTCTTTCTGACTTACTTCACTCTGTATGACAGACTCTAGGTCTATCCACCTCGTTACAAATAGCTCAATTTCGTTTCTTTTTATGGCTGAGTAATATTCCATTGTATATATGTGCCACATCTTCTTTATCCATTCATCCGATGATGGACACTTAGGTTGTTTCCATCTCCGGACTATTGTAAATAGAACTGCAATGAACGTTTTGGTACATGACTCTGTTTGAATTATGGTTTTCTCAGGGTATATGCCCAGTAGTGGGATTGCTGGGTCATTTGGTAGTTCTATTTGTAGTTTTTTAAGGAGCCTCCATACTGTTCTCCATAGTGGCTGTATCAATTCACATTCCCACCAGCAGTGCAAGAGGGTTCCCTTTTCTCCACACCCTCTCCAGCATTTATTGTTTCTAGATTTTTTGATGATGGCCATTCTGACTGGTGTGAGATGATACCTCATTGTAGTTTTGATTTGCATTTCTCTCATGATTAGTGATGTTGAGCATCCTTTCATGTGTTTGTTGGCAATCTGTATATCTTCTTTGGAGAAACGTCTATTTAGGTCTTCTGCCCATTTTTGGATTGGGTTGTTTGTTTTATTGTTACTGAGCTGCATGAGCTGCTTATAAATTTTGGAGATTAATCCTTTGTCAGTTGCTTCATTTGCAAATATTATCTCCCATTCTGAGGGTTGTCTTTTGGTCTTGTTTATGGTTTCCTTTGCTGTGCAAAAGCTTTGAAGTTTCATTAGGTCCCATGTGTTTATTTTTCTTTTTATTTCCATTTCTCTAGGAGGTGGGTCAAAAAGGATCTTGCTGTGATTTATGTCATAGAATGTCCTGCCTATGTTTTCCACTAAGAGTTTGATAGTTTCTGGCCTTACATTTAGGTCTTTAATCCATTTTGAGCTATTTTTGTGTATGGTGTTAGGGAGTGATCTAATCTCATACTTTTACATGTACCTGTCCAGTTTTCACAGCACCACTTATTGAAGAGGCTGTCCTTTCTCCACTGTACATTCCTGCCTCCTTTATCAAAGATAAGGTGACCATATGTGCGTGGGTTTATCTCTGGGCTTTCTATCCTGTTCCATTGATCTATCTTTCTGTTTTTGTGCCAGTACCATGCTGTCTTGATTACTGTAGCTTTGTAGTATAGTCTGAAGTCAGGGAGCCTGATTCCCCCAGCTCCGTTTTTCGTTCTCAAGGTTGCTTTGGCTATTCGGGGTCTTTTGTGTTTCCATACAAATTGTGAAATTTTTTGTTCTAGTTCTGTGAAAAATGCCAGTGGTAGTTTGATAGGGATTGCATTGAATGTGTAGATTGCTTTGGGTAGTAGAGTCATTTTCACAATGTTGATTCTTCCAATCCAAGAACATGGTATATCTCTCCATCCCCTTTTGACATCTCCTGCAGCTTGAGGCTCAAAGTGTCTCCTTCGGCAGCCAGAATTTCATTATCTTATATTATCCTAGTCTCCACGAGTGCCAGAAATCAGAAGCGGGGAGATGAAACATTGTCAGGCACACAGCCCCTTTCTGGGTCGAATCCACTTTCCAAATCTGTTGCAACCTCTCAGGCCAGGTTTAATCTCTGTCCCCCAAAACCTAATTATTCATCGGCTTAGACTACCTTCCCAGTATAATTGCTCATTCCCATGCTTTAGCTCAGCTCACTAAATGCTTCTCAGTTGGAGAATTTATCTGTGGCTCCTTAGAATGCAAGCCTATTCTAGTGGCGTTACTTCACACGCATGATACTCCATCAGGCAGGTGGAGGTGGAAAGGTACGACAAGGGGCCAGAGCCCTTTCTAATCTAAATGGACAAACTGGACTTGGAAAAAAAATCCTCATAGCTTGAGATTTATTCTCTGTCATCCTTGAACCAGGCAACGGCATGAAATCATTTCAACTATTTCTTTTATCCATTCAACAAGTATTTTTTAAGCTATGTGTCAGGCCTTGTGCTTAGCAAAAGTCCCTGACCACATGAAGCTGATAATTTAGTGGGGGAGGGAGGGGACAGTGGGGAAGACCATGTGACCTGACCAGCTCCACCTCTGGTCAGCATGTAGGTCAGCAGCAACAAGCAGTCTTTCCAGATCCAAACTCACTTTACCTGTGTGCAGGCCCATCATTTGCCTTGGTAAAGGCAAGTTAAACAGTGCCCTGGGACGGAGTTAAAAAGACCACCCTGGAGGATGATGTGCCATCTCGCTGGAGCTTTCTTCTTCTGGCAAAGTTTAGAAGACGTGGAAAGGGGATTGCATCCATTACAGATGCACTCCCTGCTTTCTGATGCCAACAGAAATGGGCCCAAGCGGTAACTGAAAATATACATTTGGAATCCACAAGAGAAACACGTGTAGAAAGCACGCTAGCTACCCTCTTCATTTTTGCTCATTATTGCACAAGCAGATCTTCACCTATGGGATGCTGTGCCTCAGAACTTTCGCTGTCAGGACACCGTCTGGGAGGCAAATGAGGGTACTCAGGTCAGCAATTAATCACAAAGCAGGCCAAGTGCACACGCTTCATTTCAGAACAATTCCGTAAACGCTCCCCCCACCCCCTCACTCGCAAGGTTTCATCTCCTAATTGCAAAAGGCTTTGGGGCATGGGAATGTCTTTGTGAATAAGAGCGGACTCAATTTGGGCCATCTCTCTAAAGAAGACAAGAGCGCTTCTCCAATTAATCAGCAAATGCTTGGCTCCAGCGTTCGGCCAAAGGATCGATTTACATAAAGCTACTTCTCAAGATGAATTTGCCTCTCCCTCGACTCCTTCCGCATGCCCCTTGTCCAGCCAGCATTAGACATGCTACTGGATTTCAGATTGACAATGTCAGCTACGACAATCAAATTAGGGATGAAAGCCTCAGAGGGTTGCCAAGAGAGAGGGACGGAGGGGAAGGAGGGGGTGGGAACAGTATGTCAGCCAGGGAGGAGGATGGATTGCACAGAAATGGGCTCCCTTTCCCAAACTCCATTGGCCAGACACACAGCTTCAAACAAAGGAAAATAAAACACCAATCTCCATCTTTTTGAACCGAGTGGACCGCTCCTCCCACCCCAACCAATATTGACAAATCAAAACAAAACATCTCATTGCGGGGCGGGGGGGGCGAGTTGGCAGGGGTCTGTCTCAGGTACTTGATTAGATCCTTAAGATCAGATGATTTTCAGCACCAGATTTCTGCACATGACGTAAGGATGCCTGAATCACAGTTTTACTCCCTGAAGGGTACGTTGGTGATGAACGCACAGACTCAAGTCAGATGCCAGTAGTTGGAATCCTGGTGATGTTTTCTGGACCATTTAGTGGCACAGGGAAGTCAGGACCAGAATAGAAGGCACAATTGGGCTGATAATTAGAACTCCCCAATCCCGTCTAATGTAACTCATTTGTCACTAAATTGTGATAATCCCAGAGATTAGTATACTGTTGAGAGGCTAAGCCTCTGTACCACTGGCTGGAGAGGATCAGTCAATTATATGTAATGCTATTTCATGAACACAAAGAGCCTTAGTTGGGGCTGCATATGATAATCAAATGCAAAAAGCTTCTATTTGGACTGGAAGTATTGGTTATATCCTGTCAGCCCTAGAAGGGTGATGGTTTGGAAAGGCTCAGATTAATTCCTATGGCTAGAAGGAGATTCTTTGCTCCCAGGAGGGATGGCTGAATGACTGGAATATTTCAATTCATGACTTGCTTCCCCGAATCCAGAAGTTTCTATCTTGACTGGATCCCTTCTACATTTCCTACTGGTAACCCAAACCTGCCCGCTGTGCCCCCACCACCAAGCAGTACTCCACTGGGCTCCTTTAGATTGGCTCCAACATCTAAAACTCTTTCTCTCTCTCGGCAATGAGTGGACACATAGCTACAGCCTCCAGCCCCTAGCCTTACCCTAGAACTGCACTGTCTAACACAATAGGCATCAGCCACGTGCGGTCATGGAGCGCTTAGAGGATGGCTGGCTCGAAGTGAGATGTACATAAAGCACACACCAGATTCCGAAGACTTGGTATGAAAAAAGAATTGTGAAGTATCTCACTAATATATGTTCATATTGATTTCATATTGAAATGATTATATCTTGGGTATGTCAGGTTAAGTTAAATACTTTATTATAATATTCATCTCAACTGTTTCTTTCTTTTGTTTTTTTGTTTCTTTGTTTTGTTGTTTTTTTGTTTTTTGCTGTACGCGGGCCTCTCACTGTTGTGGCCTCTCCCGTTGTGGAGCACAGGCTCCGGACCGGCCATGGCTCACGGGCCCAGCCGCTCCGCGGCATGTGGGATCTTCCCAGACTGGGGCACAAACCCGTGTCCCCTGCATCGGCAGGCAGACTCCCAACCACTGCGCCACCAGGGAAGCCCTTTATTGTTTTTAATGCTGCTGAGAGAAACATTTTAATTGCATCAGTAGCTCATATGATACTTCCATGGGACAGCACTGTTCTAGAATTAGTGGGTCTTCCCTGGAGGGGTGCTGGCCTCCACACCCTTCAGCCCTTGAAGTGTTTTGTTGGCCAGCACATAGGGTTATTTGGTTTTGACTTAGGGGAAATTAATTTAAATGGGCCCTGCATTCCCCTAGCTCACCCCCTCACTATTATTATTGTCCACATTCAGCCTGCTTTACTCATTTGCTTTAACCTGCGAAACCTTAATACATTTGAGTCTGTGGTCTCTGGAACGACTGCCCAGAAAGGGTGCCCACACTAGTAACTACTCAGAGAGTAAACCAATAACCCTCACTCCATTTTCAGCCTTTTGTAGCAGCTCGTAGCCCTCAGCCCCTCAGAGGATCCTTAAGTTCCACTGTGCTTGAACACCAGGTCTTCATCTGCAGTCACGGCTCTAGATCTGCCACTCAGCCTGGCTGCGTCGTTCGGCTCACTACCTGCCCTCCAGTGATTTCTCCCCTAGATCGCAGCCCTCCTAGAAAACTGTAGGAAATCACTTGTCTGTGAGGCCCCACCAGGAATGTCCTCATCTCAGTCAAGCATAGTCTCACCTGCACGTTTGGGAGGGACACAGTGCTTGGTTTGCCTCTGCCATATCTCTGAGATCCCAGGGAGGGGTGTAACCACCCATGAACTCTTAGTTCTTCCTAGGTCAGCCTCCAAACTGGGCCCCTGAGTGGCTTTCTAAAATATAGATTAGATGTTGTCACTCTGCCCGTCTCGGCCTCCCCCTGTAAGGAGACCCTATCCATCTATCATCTATCTATCTATCTATCTATCTATCTATCTATTTACCTACCTACCTACCTACCTACCTACCTACCTATCCATCCATCCATCCATCCATCCATCCATCCATCCATCCATCCACCTACCTACCTATCCAACCATCTATTTATCTGTCTCTCTATCTATCTACCTACCTACGTACCTATCTATCCCATGGGCATTTCGCCCGACACCAGCAGCGTCACACCTGAGACACAGGAGGCCTTTGCATCTTGGACCCAAGCAGACTAGATACATAAAGAAGTAAGATGCTATGTTTCTTAACCTCATGCTAATGAAATGAAGATAGTGATGTGCATTTATATCCTGCGTTCAAATATAGAAAGCACTTGCTTGTCCATTATCTATAATGCTTATCCTAATATCACAGAAGTACAAGTTGAGGCTTAGAGAATTGTATTAATGCTCGTAAAGACACGCGGCTACAACATGAACTTAACACCTAATCACATACACTAATCGTTCTACCCATGTTCTCACACTTGCCCAAAGTGTCCAGAACTCATTCCCAAGGTTTCTGATTCAGTAAGTCTGGGATGGGTCCTAGGAATTGGCATTAAACTTTTTTTATTATGGAATGGGCTTCCCTGGTGGCACAGTGGTTGAGAGCCCGCCTGCCGATGCAGGGGACGTGGGTTCGTGCCCCGGTCTGGGAGGATCCCACATGCCGCGGAGCGGCTGGGCCCGTGAGCCATGGCCGCTGAGCCTGCGCGTCCGGAGCCTGTGCTCCGCAACGGGAGAGGCCACAACAGTGAGAGGCCCGCATACCACACACACAGACACACACACACACACACACACACACAAAATTTTATTATGGAAATTTTCACTCTTGTGTAAAAGTCAAGCACAGATTATAAATGTACCCCCTTTATACCCATCACTCAGCTCTAATAAGTATCAACTCATGGCCAATCTTGTTTCATCTATACGTCTACCCGGTTCTCCCTCTTCTATATTATTTTGAAGCAAAACCCAGACATCATCATTTCATCCTTAATTATTTCAGTATGTATCTCTCAAAGATAAAGACATAAATGAAAAGAACAATAATAACGTAGCAAATATATCAAAACACAATACCATGATCATATCTAAATTATTTTAAAAACCAGGGATCCGTATGTTTTTCAAAGCATCATCAGTAAATTCTGATCAGGTAGATGGTGAGCCCCACTGTGAGAACAGCTGCCCCGTGCCATGCCAGCTCTTAATAACATTTTCAAACTGTCCTGATTTTTATCAAACTGTCCACTTTAAAAGACAAATCCATGGACTTCCCTGGTGGCACAGTGGGTAAGAATCCGCCTGCCAATGCAGGGGACACGGGTTCGAGCCCTGGCCCAGGAAGATCCCACATGCCGCGGAGCAACTAAGCCCGTGTGCCACAATTACTGAGCCTGTGCTCTAGAGCCCGCACGCCACAACTACTGAAGCCTGTGCGCCATAACTACTGAAGGCTGCACGCCTAGAGTCCGTGCTCCGCAACAAGAGAAGCCACCGCAGTGAGAAGCCTGCGCACCGCAACAAAGAGTGAGTCCCACTCACTACAACTAGAGAAAACCCACACGCAGCAACGAAGACCCAATGCAGCCATAGATAGATAGATAGATAGATAAATAGATAGATAGATAGGTAGATAGATAGATAAAATCCAAAATACTTGATGAAACGAATCTGCATCTCTGCAAGCCCCAGTGATTCAGATTGGCATCTTTCCCTTTCCCTGCTCCTAAAATCCAAAAAAGATTTTGGACCTCGAGTAAAACAAAACTGTGAATTATTTTCCTTGGTGGTTAGGAACAGTCTTGCAGTGTGAATTAAATACAGGCTTCCTTCTTGTTGAAAAGGAAAAAAGAGTGAAACTGCAGCTCTTATTTTTTGAGGTGTCTAGATGTTTATGTTCATATAAAGGAGTCTGTTTATTTGTATCTGGGGTTAATGAGATGCAAGTTCCAGGAGTACAGAAACTTGGTTCTGTTCATTTTTGTGTCTCAGTAGTGTAGCACGTAGTAGGTGCTCAATTCATTTTTTTGTTGAGTGAAGTAAGAATCTGAACTGGCATTTAATCCACCAATGTTAAACACCTGAACGCTCTGACTAGGACTTTTCTAATGAGCTTATCAAAGAAGGCACAGTGGAAGGAGCTCTTATTGAAATGTTTCATTCAGTAACTTTTTCACATCAAGGGAGCAGGCAGTGTCAACTCTTAATGCCGTGAAATATTAGAAACCCAGCCGGAGCAGTGGGAAATCATTGTTTTCGTCCCCCATTGATACTTTGAGTCTCTGGGTCTCTGAGATAGGTGGCATTTCTTGCAGGAAATGATTCAGGTACTCCACTGTAATCTCCCTCAGACAGAGGATGCTATTAACTGGACACTCAGCTGGAGGTACCAGGGCTTCCTAGCTGGGACATACGTTTGGGGCTCATTTGGTTTTGACAGTGACCCAACTGCAAACATATAATCTTGCTTATTAAGATAAATCACCTGCACAAGACATTTACCTTTTAAGATAAATCCTCCCCAAAGCCCACATTGTAAAACCCCCAGGGAATAATTTTTCCTGCATCTGTCCCTCCTGCTGTATCAAATAAGGTAAGCAAAACAATATCTTTCTCTTTGGATCCTAGAGCAGAGTGATGTGTCATGGTTACCATATTTGAGGAGTTGGGGGTAGGGGATCAAGGTTCAGCTTTGTATAGGATGGTAGCATTGAGAGTCCAAGAAATTTTAGATTCATAGATTATCCATCAGAAATGAAATGAGTTTGGATTGATACCTACGGCACCAATGGGCGGTTTCTTCCTACTAGGCCGTGAGTGACTAGGAAAGTAATTTTAATACATACTCAGGGCAAAGAGAATCAGAATCGCAATTCACTGCCCTGATCCCAAATCCAATAAAGGATTCTAAATATAAATGCTTTTAGGTCATCCCCTCTTTTAGTTTGGCTACTCAAGAGTTGATGGATTTTTTCTTTTTAATGTTACTAAAAAGGCATTTGATTCGTCTTAGTGCAAAGGGTTTGGGGAGGTAGATAAAGAAGGTACCAGATTGGGTTGCTCCAGTTTTCTTTGCTCAGTTGCTTCCCACCCCCTACCATGCATGGCCTCTTGATCCTTGATCCTGGATATGTCATCTTTCAGGGGTGATTTTTTTTAATCTTCTGAGATTAAAGATTTTTTTTAAAAAATCTTTCCTGATTTAGGAAAACTGACCTTGAAGCCTTCTTATGAAATGCTTTGGTTTGGATCCCTTGGGTTCCCTTTGCTGACATTGGCCCCCATCTCCTGATTCTTTGGACTTTGCTGCTGAAAGTCGTGGCTGGGAACTTCTTCGGCAACCTGTCCTTGAGTTGCTAGTGTCACTTCATCCAGCCTTATGGAGAACAGGCAGAGCCAGGGAATTTGCATTTCTCCTGGGTGGTCTAACCAAGGACTGTCTGATGCTGGGCTACAAAGACCCAGATCCCTTGGTTAGAGACAGGAGCTTCCCAGGGTTTGGGGCTAAGACCAGCACTTTACCTAATTGTCCTTTATTTCCTTCTCCAACCTATTTCCTCCATCCCTTACTTGCCTCTCCCAGGAGTACTTTGTGAATCCGTCACTTGGTCAAGCATCTGCGTCTGAGCGAGCCCAACCTAAGACAGAACTTTACTCCTGAATCAACCTCTCCTGTTTTATCCAAAAGAATCTAGAGTCAAATATGGATACTCGTATCTAGATGATAGATGAGGGGAAGTTTAACCTCCCTCAGACTTTATGGAAAGAATATTAGCAATGTTTATATGTTCTATTCTTTGCAGAGTTGTAGGCATATGTCCTGAGGCTAGTGAAAAGGGACATTTTCAGCGATGCAAATCCAGGGCTAAATGGAGGGAAAGTCCAAGAAATACGTGCAGCCTTTCACTGAATGCCTCCAGGGTTCCAGGTTCTGTGCAAAGTATACACATACCAATTCATTTCATCCTCAGTATCAATCTGCAAGAGATCAGTAAAATTCATAGCCTCGCTGTAAAGATGGGGAACCTGAGGCACAGAGCATTTCAGTAGTTTGTGTGATCATACAGCTAATAAGTGGCTCTATCCACTTCCCACACAAGAATTCCCCAATTCTTGAGGAGCTTCCAAGTCCCATTCTGTACCTTCGGAATAATTCGACATGGACCTCTAGGAGCCATAAACTTCCATTTAACACAGACAGGACTTTCTGGTAGCATGAAGGTGACCGAGACAAACGCATTGTCCCCACCAGAGCAAAAAGGAGAGCATTTACCTGTTTCTTGCCTTGCCTGGTAAACATGGGGAGGTAGGGGTGGGGTGAAGGTGGGGACTGTCATTCACTCTTGCTCTGAGAACAAAGCATGTCTGACATTGCAGGGAGAGCCCCGGGAAGCATTTCAAAAGCTCCACTGGAACTAGACAACCTTTCAATCCATTTATCAAAGCGTCTGCAGTCCCTGTTTCAAGGTAGATGAAGCAATAATAAATTTGCGAAGAAAGTTAATCTGTGTCCAAAGCATTTTAGTAAATTAAAAAGGGGGGGATGTTGGCTGGAAGGGGGATATATTGGCTCTTGCCAACTCCTATTTGACTTACTGTCTCCTTAATAAGTCCTCTCTGGTCTGGTGTTTTTGGATGGAATGATCAGCCAGTTAATCATTTTCCAGAAGCAGGAAAATGCACTTTAGCTAATGCAGTTCGCCTTTCTTTCAGAATCCTAATTATTTAAAAAGGCATCCCAGTCGGGAACCCCACTTCCCAACCAAGAAAGCCTTTCCCACCAGCCATCTTCCTTTATTTCCCCAGAAAATCCCAGCTCACCATTCTTTCTCTCACCCTACTCCAACCTCATCCCGTTCATCTAAGGTTAAAAAAAAAAAAAAGCAAGTTCCCTTTCAAACCTGGTCACTTTTGAGCCTTTTCCCGCAGGAAGAGGGAGGCAGTAAACCCCCAACAAGCAATTGGCCGGAACTAAGCTCGTGGGCACTATGGATAGATTTTGTTATTTTTATTTAAGTGTCAGCCGAAAATGGTGGCTCTTGTCTCTCTCAAGGATAGTACTTAACAATAGCTCCATGCTCTGGCATCACGCTGAGATAAACACACTATTAGGAACCCCCACAAAAGCCCCGAGATAATTGTGAAGGGACAGTTACCGAAAATGAAGCGCCCAGCCCTGAACCCTCCTCCACGCCCCATCAGTAACACCATTAAAGCTGTCAGTTTGTCAGCCCACTGGAGGTATTTATGAAATCAATATACAGTCCTGCAGATGGATGGCCGCGGTATTGTTAGCCAGAGAAGAGAGGCTCAATGGAAAATAAAATTAATAAAATTTACAAGCAGATTGTCATGGGTAGCAGATAAATTCCCTACAATCTACTGTTTCGCTCAATTGCAGCAGGAGGAAAGCCATGGCAGGGAGACGGAAAGAGCTGTACTTTCAACGAGGCTCCTGAAAGTAGGAGCAACCCTGGGTATAGTTACAGCGAGAAAATAGTGAACGGAAACCCAAGTGGCCGTCCCATCCAAGTGCAGAGTTTTGTCTGTGTGACCGCTTTCGTGGGAGATTGCCCAGCAACTCCATCAGATTTTTCTGCTTAAATACGGCTGTCCTTCCTTCATCCCACTGTACTGCAAACCAGAACCCTCATACAATTGCTATTCTTTCAGTATACCGGGGTGCCTTAAACTCAAAGGGTTAATGCATAATTGGGATATGTACCCCTTCATCTGGCTTCCAAGCGTTTTTAGAGCTGATTGTTCTAAACTTCTCTCCTGTATCCTCCACCTGCCCCTGATTTTGATCATTAGCCGTTTGCCAAAAGTGTGGCCTGAGCTGTTTCCCAGAGCGGCCAAAACTAGCATCTGAGCCTGGGAGGCTAGCGGGCAAGGGCTTGCTGTCCCGGAGACCAGCCTTCACTTGGCAGAAAAGACCGGGCCCATTGTGGCTGCCGGAGCCTGGGGTATAGCCCAGATGCCTGGTGGAAATTGCATTAGTCAGATGACAGGACCTGGGCCCCTTTCTCTTGGAGCCTGATGGAGAGCAGAGGAGTGGCCTTGGTGACACTGCCTGACCTCTACTGTCATCGTGGGCTTTGTTCAGCGCCCCGACTCCAGGCTGGAGCCCTGCTCATTGAATCAGGCCCAGCCAGGGGAGCCTGCAGTGGGGCTCCCTGTGCATTTGAATTTACTTATATCAGTCACAGGCAGAGGAAACTGGATTTGAGATGGGGAGCACCCTGTTATTCAGCCCCAGGATTTCTCTCTGTATTCATCTCTGCACCCTACCCCAACTCTGAGCCTTGCCTTGATATCTAACAGCGGCCCCAGACAATCCCCACGTGTCTTGAGTTTTAGCCCGCCACTCAGAGTTGCCTGCTCAGCTCAGCCGATGAGAGCAGAAAAATGGGCTCCTCTCTTCTGCTTCCTATGTTTCCTCCTGCTTCCTGGCAAAATGATGATTTAGAGGGCCCAGGTTTTAGTGGAGGATGGTCGTCTGACCTCTCTTTCCAAATATATTTGGAGTCATCTATAGCTTTTGATTAGGTGCCCCTGGAAAATCAGTGTGGGAGTGTCCATCCGTCTCTAGGACAACACGGCAATTTAAGACGCGTTTACCCTGTGACCCAGCACATTCTCCTTATAGGACTTTATACCAAGGAAGTAGCTGTACAAGTGTCCTCAAAATGTGTGGGCAGGAAAATTCATCCTGGTGTTTCCTTAAATGTTAAGTAAATAAATACCTAGCGCCGTGGGATCATATAGCCATCTATAGAATTGGATGATAAACAGCCATTAAAAATGTTGGCATAGGGGCTTCCCTGGTGGCGCAGTGGTTGAGAGTCTGCCTGCCGACGCAGGGGACACGGGTTCGTGCCCCGGTCCGGGAAGATCCCACATGCCGTGGAGGGGCTGGGCCCGTGAGCCATGGCCGCTGAGCCTGCACGTCCGGAGCCTGTGCTCCGCAACGGGAGAGGCCGCAACAGTGAGAGGCCCGTGTACCGCAAAAAAAAAAAAAAAAAAAAAAAAAATGTTAGCATACATGTACTGTTAATGACAGGAACAGATGTTCTCAATATAGTATGCGAAAAAAGAGGTTAAAACAGACTACATACTATGAGATCAGATTGATAAAATTTATATATATATTACTCCTAATTGGTAACAGTGGTTGTGTCTGGGTAGGTAATTTTTTACCTTAATATCTGAAGGTTTTTGTGTTCTTTTCAAAATAATGGATATATATATATATGATTGATACACATATATATGCTTGATTGCTTACTAAGACCCCAAGCAAGCTTGGCGTATGAATGAAAACAAGTGCATGTGTTTGGTCCAGCAAAAAATAAAACTGGAAAACAAAATGAAAAAAAAAAAAGCATGGGTCTTAGGAAAGGATATTGAGGCTTTGGGGATTCTTAAAGGGGACCCTGGTACAAGGCTTGGGTTTGAGCCAGCTTCAGGACCTGACACTTTGTCCCTTCCCCTCCCTGCTCAGAGCAACATGTTAGCATTGCTAAATGCTACATGAGGTGCAGTGGGACCCCCATTTTGGGTGGGTTTGTGGAAATGCAATTTGAATTCATCATGCCTGTCACTAGCACGATCCAGGTGGCCCCCAGGGGTCTCTCTGGGGCTCTCGAAAAGCAGAGAGGGTCATCCCCCATCGGAAAGTCAGGATGGCCAGGCTCCATTCCAATCTCAGATGAGAAAGGCAGAGAGAGTCCCTGAGAAGATGGGAGATTGAGTGGTGTTGACCCTGCGGTGGGGGAGGGATGCTGTGCGGAGGCGGAGGAAGGGGTCATCTCTGGGAGGTGGCAGAACAAGAGAATTGGGTGTAGTGTGTGTGCAACAAATAACCCAGCACTTGGCTCGTGGCCTGGAGGTGTGAGACCACCCACAGAGCCCGCCCTGGAGGCGAGCCGCTGGCCTGGTAACCATTTCAGCAAGGCCATCGCTAGAAGAACAATGTGAAGGCTTGTAAGCAGCCTGGGGCCTGAGACTAAACAGTCCCCCAAACACTCCTGACCGCAGAGGCAGCCTCCAGAGGGGTTTTGTTATCATAATGAGATGCAGATAAAGCCGGGCCTGTGTCCTTAATGCCTGTGCCTCTTCTCTTCTTGTTTAGAGATCTGAGCGAAAACCAGATCCTGGGGATCCCGAGGAAGGCGTTCCGAGGCATCGCAGACGTGAAGAACCTGTAAGTGATGTTTTTGTTGCTTCGCTGCAGATGTGGTTCTCCGGCCAGAGCAGGGGTGAGGGACACGGGACAGGGAGGGAGTATCCCCGTGACTTGTGCCCTCAGTCCAGGTGCCTTTGAGACAGATTGAGGGGTGTGCTTAAGTGGTTTCCAGGGAACACACATCGAACAACCGGCAGCTCCAGGGAGTCTTATTCTTCTCTGGAGATTTGTCCCCAGGTATGAACATAGAGTCCCAGACCTGAGTCACAGCCTGGCCGCACTCTGTGGGCCTGGGGCTCGACTCAGCTTCTCCCAAGGTCATCACCTTCTATAAAATAGGGATGATAGCCTGGTGGGGTATTGATGCAAACGAGAAAATGTTTTTTACGCTTAGTGCCTCGTACATAGTAAGTGTTCTGTAAATGCGAGACAAAGATGGTGAAGATCTCACTGTTAGGATCTTATGAGGGAGAGTCAGGACTTGTGTCCCAGGATCATGGGGAGACATAGCCAGATCTACTGCACTAGGTGCTTGGGGTTTTTCTTAATTTTTATTTGGAAATAATTATTGATTCACAGGAAGTTTCAAAAATAGTAGACTAGTCTGTGTTCGCTTTTACCCAGTTTTCTCTCAGTGGTAACACCCTGTATAACTCTCATATAATATTAAGCCAGAAAATTGACATGAGTGCAATCCACAGACCTTATTCTTCAGATGTCCCAGTTTTACACACACTCATTTGTGTCTGTGTGCGCACATGTGCGCATGTGCAATTCTGTGTCATTTTATCACGTGCAGATTCCGTTGCCCATTACTGCAACTGATGCAGAACTGTCCCATCACCACGCTTTTGAACTTGCCAAATAACCTTTGTTGTTTCCTACCTGGCCCCCTGCTGTCTGCTGCTTATCAGGACTCCTGGGCCCTTCCCTTCACGAGGAGTGTGCCTCCTGAATTTCTGTCTACACCACTGTGCCCATGTGTTTGGAGAGGGGTACAGAGAAGGCATTTCTGCCCACTGACCTCCTCCACAGGCTTGCATCCCACTTGAGAAGTCTTGAAGGAGATTTTTTTTTTTTTTTTTGAGATTTTTTTTAAAACTGCTTTAGCTCTTAGTTCTCCCTGTAAGTACTGCAGGGACTTTGGCGTGCCGGGAAGCTGATGTTGGCTTTCTGATACAAGCTATGTGCCTCCCCTTTGCTGAGAACGGAGCAGAAAGCTTTAGGTGTTTGACATGCAAAGCACACCAGAGGGCAGAGGCATCTAGGGTGCAGGAAGCAGGGAACAGAGAGCACTTTGCAAGGGGCTCCAGACGGCAGGCTACCCATTGCTTCATCTGGGAGCATTTGCCCACAAGCAGGAGCGGGCCGGGAGGAGCAGACAAAGCTGCAGAAAGTGTGACTCGAGATGGTGCACATAAAGCAAAACTAAGAGGTTGTGTTGATTAGCATCCCAGAAAAGCAAGACGAGAGGGGAACTTACAGATCAGCAGTGGGAAAAGTGAGGACCAGAGAAGGGCAGTGACTAATTTAAAGTCAACCAGCTTCTTGATGGTTGAGCCCTAAATTAACATCTTACATACATAAAGTGGTATATCTAGCCTATCTCATGGCTCTAATTTTAAATGGGCCAGTTAATAAGAAAACATATTGTGGTGATAGATAAGCAGGGCTGTGTAATTACCAGCTACATTTTTGATTCTCAAGAAGGTGATTCAGTCTCACAGTGGTCCTCAATAGTTGCTGGGGTTTGGGGGGGGTCATTGTTGTTGTTTTCCTGTACTGTCTCTAACTTCACAAAGGCCTCAGGAGCTACAAGTGTTAAGAGTCCGCAAACTCAAGAACTACAGACAGGCCCTCCTTCTCCCCCTGGATGTGTGTCCTAAACGGCAAGGATCTAGTGGGACAGGGGAGGAGAGTAAACTCACTGCTTAAAGGATGAATTAACCAACAAAACGACAGGGGTTGGTTACTTCATACATCTAATCAGTTCAGTCACCATACTCTGGGGGGCCAGGACTTCTAAGACCCAGATGTGTAATTCTCAGGTGACTTACGGTATAATTGGGGACAAGAAACGTGCATACGAGAGGAAGTTTAACAATTTAACAGTCCACAGCAAAATGGTCCAGTGAGTGGCCAGGGATTTTGAAGGACTGTCAGAGCTCAGAGAAGAACAGTAGCTTTAGGCAGCGTCGCCCAAAGGGTGGCCATCTGATTAATCTGTGTCTGGTTCCCAGCTGTCCTGCGTACTGAGTCTGTGACCTCGGGTACAGTACTTGACGCTTCTGAGCCTAGATTTCTTCCAGAGGGAGAGGAGGGTAAGAATTGTCCCCAACCTCTTAGCGGTCTTGTGAAGGTGAATGAAATGATGTGTATGAATAACTCAGTACTACGCTTGGCATGTGGAAGGTGCTTATAAAGTTCTAGCTACTATTACTAGCTATTATTCCTTTGTTGTTGTTATAATTGTAAAGACTTTCACGGAGCCCGGAATGATGATTGGAATTTGCCGAATGAACAGGCAAATAGCGTGTGCAGAGTGGGGAGGCAAACCTATACAAGGTGTGTTTTAAGGGACCTACGCCGAGCCATCTCATGGGAGTGGAGGGATTATGACGCGGAGTAATAGGTGATCAGGTCAGAAAGAGAAGTGGGGACCAGGTGGTGGCGAGCCTCGCCTGCAAGGAGTATGGACTTTAGATGTAGTTACTGAGAAGGTGACTAGCTTCCGATCTGGGAAAGGTCATGATGAAACCATTGATTCTGGAAGAGGAACCTAGGACAGGAGAAGGTGGAAGAAGGAGGGGGCCGGTGGGAGATGAGGCTGTGGTCCAACGTGAGGGATCAGGGCTCGCAGTCAGGAATGAAAGGAGGAGCCCCCAGTAAGACGCCAGTAGAGACCGAGGCAAGAGAAGTGGCAATCCACGAGTTAGTAGAGGCCAGGGAAAGGAAGGGGAAAATGATAAGTTCCATATTTGGATGACACCGAGAATGATGGCACATTCTCATAGTCATTCATCCATGCAGCCCTCAAAATGTTTTTCGAGCTCCTACTACATGCCAGTTCTGGGGGTAAATGCAGGAAGTAAGATACGTATCTGTGAGCTCTGCCTTCTTGGAGCTCCCACTCCATAGAGGTTGAAAGATCAGGGGAAGAACCAGGCTGAAAGATGGTGAGTTGAGTGTAAAGTAGTGTCCCGTCTTCCACAGGCAGTGTGGACGGAGCGTCTTCTATGTGTTGGTGAATTTGACATCCTGTCCTGTTTCTACTGGTTATGGGACTTTGGTCTGTGACCACAGCTACATCTCTGGTTTGACTAAGAGGGAGTGAAATTAAATAATCCTGTGGCCTTAAGAGAAAATGAAGTGTGGATAATTGGACGTATAGGACCCAAGCTGAGGAGCAAGTTCGAGAAGGGAGGCATCTGGGTAAAGGTTGATGACTGAAGTTGTGCATTTAAATATGTGTCAGTACCTGTAAAATACGAGACGCTTTGCGGAAATTAAATTTGTATAAAACCTGTTAAGGAAACGCCCTCCTCCGACCAGACCTCAATTACCCACTTGTAGAGATTGTCTCTTTTGTGAGTGATGAGTAGTGAATTTTAAACCTCAGGAATGTACATCCCTGTCATCGATCTGTTTATAAACGACCTGCCAGCCCTCGAACATTCTCCATCACCTTGTGTGAGCTCAGGGAATATAACACTCTTCTACTTGTTATTTAAGTAAAATAAAATAGGGGAAGATGATAAATTATTGGAATGTCAGGCTTGAAATACCAACTGGGCCTATGCGTGATACCATATGCTTCACTAAGAGGAGAAAAGCAAGAATTGGCTATTTCTTGTTTATAATTTTGTAGTTTTGATATGGATTTTCTTTGCTTGTCCCGACAGTCCCCCTCAAGAAGGAAGAGACTGTGTTACCCCCATTTTCCAGATGACAAAATTGGGGGGTTTTTTGTTTGGTTGGTTTTTTACTTTTTTTTTTCTTTTTTTTTTTTTTGTGGTACGCCGGCCTCTCACTGCTGTGGCCTCTCCCGTTGCGGAGCACAGGCTCCGGACGCACAGGCTCAGCGGCCATGGCTCACGGGCCCAGCCGCTCCACAGCATGTGGGATCTTCCCGGACCGGGGCACGAACCCGTGTCCCCTGCATCAGCAGGCAGACTCTCAGCCACTGCGCCACCAGGGAAGCCCCAAAATTGAGTTTTGATCAGTGTGTATAAGTTAGTAAAAGTCAGCAGACACCATTGGGCCTAGGCCTCCGCACTTGGCCTGCCCTTTGGAACCCACCCAACCGTCTTCTGGACTCAATCCATAGACATTGCTGTCTAACCAGAGTACTTCCTACTCAGCCATGCAACAGGATAAAGGAAAGAGTAACCAAGGAGGCTGCTGGCAGTTGGAGGCCTGATTCACAGAGGCAAGTAGGCAAGCATACAGCTGTTGTCAGAGGCAAGAGAAAGGACCCAAGGGGGTGTTTAAACCTTGTAATACTGGTGCTGGAGGGATTTGGCGCCCTGCCCCTACCCAGGCAGCGGAAGGAAGCCCCTAATTGCTTCCTGCTTCTCCAGAGAAAACAGAAAGTAATTAGCTGGGGATACCACTCTCTGCAATTACTAAAAGCTGGTTTTATGGGCTGATCCCACTCTGCTGCCTGTCTAGGAGGGGGAAAGGTGCTATATTTAAAGGGAGATGAGATGGATAGATTGATCGGGAGAAAGAGGCACTCAGGTAGACTGACCGGTAGACCAACACTTGACATGCCAGTATTCCCTGCCTACCATATGCAAATGCCGTGCTAGGGACTGGGGAAGACACAGTGAGAAAAAGAAGAGGAGAGAGAGAAAAGAGAGAGAGAGAGAGAGATAATTGTAAGACATAGAGATAGGGGGGAAATGAATTGGACAAAAAGAGAGATGACAAGCCACAATCCCACAAAGCGTAATAAGAAAAAGACAAAACCAGTATAGATTGTTTTTTAAAAAAATGCCCCCTTGCTCTATCTTTCTCAGCAGTTATGTTTTCCTCTGTTTTTCAGTTTCTATTTGCGAGGACTCTGTAGGACATGCATTCCAGAAGGGAAAATCAATAACCCCTGTCTCTGCCAGCTAGCAAAATTTGGAACTGACGGTTTCAAAACAAAGCTGGGCAGGCGGCCTTTGTGTTTCCTAGTTAGTCTGAGTTGCTGCACTGCCCTCCCGCCGGCCCCCAGGAGCAGGCGGTAACCTTGTGTGTGTTTGGGCAGGGAGGGGGGAGGGACAGGAAGTGCCCACTGGTTGGTGGCATCTCTGTCTGCTAATCTCAGCAGCCGTTCACTCCATCACTGCACCTGCAACAGAGTTCACCCTCCTGGTCGTGCCCTGCAAGACTCTATACAATCTGGGTCTCCTCTCACTCACCTTGTGCTTCCCATGCTCCAGTCCATCCCTGAACACCCCAAGCTCCTTCCTGCCTCGGGGCCTTTGCACTTGCTCCTCCCTTTGCGTGGGATGCTAAGCCCTCGGACCTCCACACAGTTGGCTCCTTCAAATTGTTCAGGTCTCATCTCAAATATCACCTCCTCAGAGTGGCCTTCCTTGACCCATCTAAAGCAGCTCCTCAGCCCCCACTGCCCTTCCTCCCTATCCCACTACCCAGTTATATTTATTCAGAGCACTTATCGCCCTATGAAATGATCTCGTTCATCTATTTGTCACCCTGTCTCTGGATGTCACACAGAATGAACATGTGTACACGGGGACCCTGTCTTTCTCAATCACTGTGGAATCCCCAGTGCCCAAATGGCTCATGGCAGAGAATAAGGTAGACTAAGAACAAATCCAATGAATGTATTTGTTCTTTCATTCCTCAAGTATTTGTGCTTGGCCTGTTACATATGAGAAAATCATGCATTATTGTTAAAATGCTTAATATGAAAATGATACTACAAAAAGAATACGACACCGTCCTTGCACTTGGAGAACTCACATGTGGTGAGGGGGCGGACTAGTAAATCAGTGGTTGCAGGACAGGGGCCAGGATTCAGTTGGAGGTAAGGACAAAGATGTGGGAAAGCCCAGAGAGACAGGCCTGATTCTGGCTTCACTCAGGAAGTGACATGGGTTGGGCCTTGAAGGATGAGTAGGAGTTCACCCAGGGGAAGGGCATTCCAGGCAGAAGGAACAGCATATGAAAAATCACCAACCTATGCAAAGGGACAGAGGTATGTGAAAGAGTTGAGACTTGTCAGAGATTCATGGCTAGAGCACAGCGCGCAAGAGGAACAGTGAAGAGAGTTGAGGTTAGTGAGACAGGAGGTGGAAGATGTGGGAATGACGGTCAGGGAGGACCTTGAATACCTGATCCATATGGCAATGGCAAGGGGGATCCAACGAAAAGGTTTTAGTAGGGGAGCAGTGTGATCAGATTTTCATTGCAGAAAGATAGCTCCAGCATCAGTGGGGAGGGTGAATCGCTGAGAAGCAGAGACTGGAGTCAGGGTGGCCAGCAAGGAGACTTGTGCAGTTGGTGAAAGCTTATAGTCCTGAATCAAGCAGGCAAAGTGGACCTAAAGAGGTAGCGGCAAACTACAGAAACCCACGGGAGAAAGCCAGCAGGTCCTGGCAGCGGACCGATGGGTGAACTGAGTGCTTATTCACCAGGGCTTAGCGGGGCAGAGCCAGAGGACCGGAGTTGTGCCTGCCTCTCCTGATGGAAGCGATGTTGCGTCTTGGAAGGGGGATTTGGGAAAATCTGCTCGCAGGAGGCCAGCGGATGCCGACGCGTCACCTTCCCAAGGTGCAGAAGGTTTTCTACCCTCTCCTTCTTTGCATTCCTGACTGCGTGTGTCGGGTTCAGAGGTGCTACTGGAGGAAGTTGGACGGCACCCCAGTTTGCTAAGTGCTACCCAAATAAGCTGTGTAAAGAAAGGGATCACAGCAGCCTGCCTGACTGCCTGCCCCTTCCTCCCTCCCTTCTTCCCCACTTCCTCCCTCCTCCCTCCCTTCTTC
>NW_021703768.1:143864770-143881954 GCF_005190385.1 Monodon monoceros | reverse complement strand
TCCTCCCTCCCTTCTTCCCCACTTCCTCCCTCCTCCCTCCCTTCTTCCCCACTTCCTCCCTCCTCCCTCCCTTCCCCACCCCTCCCTTCCTCCCCTCCTTCCTTCTTTCTTTCCACTCTCCCATTTTTCCATTCTTCCTTCCACAAACCATCATTGAGCCCTTACCCTCGCCAGGCCCAGAGCAAGTCCTGCAAATAAACAAGATGAATAAGCACAGTCCCTGCTTCTTGTCACAGAAGGAAGCCAACAGATACACAAAGAGTGTATATAATATGATAAATACTCCCCTAGAGCACTCTTCTCTCTCTGGCCCCCTGGCCACCAATGTAAGTGCTCGATAAATACCAGTTGATTTATTAAAGTAAATCCTCTGAAATGAGAACAATAATAAAAGAAACAGGTAAATTAGACTCCATCAGTCTGGAAAAAGATATGATACAGTGTTGTCCAAAGGCAGGATGATGGTGGTGGTAATTGCCCTTTCCCAGAAGTCGCGCCTAGAATTGGAAGCTGTATAGGCAACACGTAGAATTCCTTCCAGGCCAGGATTACACTGTTTTATAGATTGTGTTAGAGGTCCTCTGTTGGGCTTTGGATATTTCTCATAACACCCCACCCTAAGTTCTAACTGCCTTCTTTCTGAGTCATCTTTCCCCTCCAACAGCCTGCGAGCTATGCAGAGGGAGAAGGTGAGTCTGTCTTCCTCACTGTTTTATTCGGAAGAGTTAGTTTTATGCCTGGTTCATAGTAGGTGCTCAATAAGCAATGAGTAAGTGGGTGACTTTCAGAACAAAGAGGCTCCAGCATTTAGAGGACGGCTAAAACCCTGAGTTAAAGAGCATGATGACATCTCAGAGCAAAGAAGAATAAAAGCAAAGCTGCAAAAACCAGCCCAGAGAAGCCTTCCTGTTTTTTCAGGATAATGGAGACCATTATTCTGGCTCCAGCACTAAAATTTGTTATCTGGGACACTTTTATTTGTCGGCAAAATTCTTTTTTTAACTCATCACAGATATTTAACCCCTCTGAGCACTAAATGCACAGCAAACAAGGGGTTTACAACAAGCATGTAAACTAGAATCACATCTTTCCTGTGTCCTGGCAAGAAGGCACAGTGATTCTGGGCCCCTCTGAGTTAGGTTTAGCTGTCCTATGAGACATACACTGTTTTTGTTTTATAAATTTATTTATTTATTTTTGGCCGTGTTGGGTCTTCATTGCTGCACACAGGCTCTCTCTAGTTGTGGCGAGCAGGGGCTACTCTTCATTGCAGTGCACAGGCTTCTCATTGCGGTGGCTTCTCTTGTTGCGGAGCACAGGCTCTAGACGTGCGGGCTTCAGTAGCTGTGGCACATGGGCTCAGCAGATGTGGCTCACGGGCTCTAGAGAGCAGGCTCAGTAGCTGTGGTGCATGGGCTTAGTTGCTCCATGGCATGTGGGATCTTCCTGGACCAGGGCTCGAACCCGTGTCCCCTGCATTGGCAGGCGGATTCTTAACCACTGCGCCACCAGGGAAGTCCCGAGACATACACTGTTGACCTGAGCTTTTGCCTGGAGATTTGTAGATCCAAAGAGAAATGAAAGGGTCTTAAGAAGAGGGGAGATGATTGTTACAGTAGAGATCATACTTTGAGACTCTAGTAGCTATTGCTGTTCTGATTCTTTGTGTCATCGGAGTCAATGTAATAGAGTGATTAAAAGTATGAGTTTTGGAGTCAGACTTGATATTTGCTCTTAATTCCAGATTTGCTGCTATGACTTATGTGACTTTCAGAAGTGACTTACCTGTCTGAGCCTCAGTCTCCCAATCTATATAATGGAAAAAGTACTAGTGAGAAGTAAATAGGGAAACTGTGTGTCTTACATATGTGCATAATACTACTTTACGGCTTGCCCAAAGCCTTCATTGGTATTATCTTGTTTAACTCACGCAACAGCCCTGCCAGATCATTAGGGAAAAGTTTATTAGCCTCTAGGTATAGATGGGGAAGTTGAGGCTCAAAGAAATTCAGGACCTCTCTCAAGGCAACAAGAGCTAGTCAGTGGCAAGGCTAGGACAAGTCTGGCGTCTCGGTTAGTGCTTTTCTGAGTGGTTAGCTAGGAAAAGCTCTGAGGTTTGACAAGCACAGAGTGCTGGCTTGTAGGAAACAGCAGGTACAGATCAGTGGAGAGCACTGGAAGAGGGTTTGTGGTTTCCAGCACCAGCCAAGATCCCAGGCAGAAGCACGCTGCGATGGTCATCATTGGGACAGTATTTCTGAGAAGACCATCGAAATTGTCTGAAATTGTGAGTTCTTTTTTTCTTTTTTTAATTAATAGACTTTAATTTTTAAGAGCAGTTTTATTAGGTTTATGCAAGGATTGAGTGGAAAGTGCAGAGTTGCCGTGTACCTCCTGTCCACACGCCCCCACACACAGTTTCTCCTATCATTGACACCTTGCATTAGTACGGTACATTAGTTGCAATTGCTGAACCAATATTGATGCATTTTAACTAAGATCCATAGTTTACCTGAGGGCTCACTCTGTGGGTTTGGACAAATGTATAATGACTGGTATCCTCCATGGTAGTAACATACAGAAGAGTTCGCTGCCCTAAAAACTCCTGTGTTCCACCCATTCATCCCTCCCTCTCTTCTGTTAAGCCCTGAAGTATGAGCTTTTAAATGTACAGGTAAACCGCTTCATCTTTCACAGCCCTTCACAATAGCTTACTCAACAGTGTGAGTCTTCCTTTTTTCTTCTTTGAGAGAGGGTAAGGGACACCCTGCAAGTTTAAGTGCCATAGAGCAAATCAGCAAGAAAGCCAGGACCAGGAAAGTCTCATAGCCTGAGGAAAAAGTATAGCAATTTCTTCTCCTTCAGAGAAGAGCTATGATTCAAAGAACCTACCCAAGGCCTGGGGTTATGTATAAACTGAATTAACTCTGAGGATGTTTAGATGATGGTTAAGTATTCAGGTTCCTCTGTCAGGCTTCCTGTAGTCAACAAACCCTGACTTTTACCACCTGCGTGATCTTAAGCAATTACATGACTCTTTCTTAGCCTCAGTTTCCCCATACGTTAAGTGGAAATAATATTACTCCCATCATGGTGTTGTTATGAAGATTACAAATAACTTATTATTGCTGCCTTTATTCCATCTCTGAGAGTTAATTTGCCTCAGATTATCATATCTAATGGACTAAATCTTCCCTTCCTAGACAAATACATACCCCAAAACACAACTTACATTTATGATGTTCTGCTCCAAAGTAACCCCAACACTGAAAATTGTAACTTCATCACACCTTCTCTTCTTTCATCCAGTGGGGCTGCCCTGTTCTGGTTTATGGCTTGTAATAGGCCAGGGACAAAACAGTTCAGATAAAAGGAAGGTGTACCTTCCTCACCCTGTTCCCTCCCCCAGTCCGCATCGAGACTCAGAAAGTACCGAAGAGCCCAGGAATTCTGCGTTTGGTCACAGCTCTACTATTAACTGCTGACTATTTGAGATAGGCTGATTGACCCCCCAAAGACGTGCACATCCTATTCTCCGGAATATGTGACCATGCATACTACATGGCAAAAAGGACTTTGCAGATGTGATTAAATTAAGGATCTTGAGATGGATAGATTATCCTGGATTATTCCAGTTCACCCAATGTAATCAGAAGGGTCTTTACAAGAAAGAAGACGTGCGCTGGCAGCAGAGGGAGAAAAGACCAGGTGATGCAGGGAATGAGGACCCACCTATCCTGGAGGATGCAAGGAAACAGATTCTCCCCCAGAGCCCCCGGAAGCAACGCAGCCCTGCTTATGCCTCAACATTAGCCCCGTGAAACTGATCTAGAACTTCTGACCTCCAGAATGCTAAGAGAATACATTCGTGTTGTTTGTTGTAGACCACTAAATTGGGGGTAATTTGTTCTGGCAGCAATAGGAAACCCATACTAACACTGCCCTCAGGCTGTCACTTAACCTCTTGGTCTCAGTTTCCGAGTCTGTTAAAATAAGTCATTGACACATTATGATCAGTGGGTTTCAATGTGCATACTGAGAAACTCTAGTACTTCAAGAGCCCACAAATAAAAAGTAGCCTTTCAATAATGATAATGTTTTAAATTGTCTCTTTTAGACATTAAGGTTCAACATGAGATTTTGTGTAATAAAGAGTATTATGTTCAAAGAAAAAAAGGCTTAAAAAATCACTGGAACTAGATAGACAATCTTTCAGGTTGATTCATATTGTTTAATGTGATGATTCTTTGAGACCCCCTTACATCAGAGAGGAGCGAAGCTTTATCACTGAGACAAAACTCAGCAGCAGAATCAAGAAGCCAGGGCCTGGTGAGGGACCGCAGAAAAGAGGGATCAGAATGACACCAGATCTTGGTGCCTGGAATTTGGATATCAGGTTGAGGTCTGGGCTAGGCTCACCTTCAGAGAAAGGAAAAGAGGGAGTTGGATGTTGACTGAGAGAGATTTTCTGGAATGAGGCTGAGGGCCTCTGGAATCTTTCCGACATCCTTGGGACTGGTTAGGGATCTCTGCAGCAGGCCTGAGTTCAACCAGCTTTCCTGTACCATCTTGGCTTTCTGCTTCCTGCACCAGATCTACTGCTTTGCATCTCAAGGAAATGGCTGGTTTGGGAAAGGGAGTTCTTACAGACTCAGCGGGGGTGGACTTGGTCAGCCACAGTGCTCAAAAATTATTTGCTGGGCAATAAGTGGTGCTGGGAAAACTGGACAGCTACATGTAAAAGAATGAAATTAGAACACTCCCTAACGCCATACACAAAAATAAACTCAAAATGGATTAAAGACCTAAATGTAAGGCCAGACACTATAAAACTCTCAGAGGAAAACATAGGAAGAACACACTCTTTGACATAAATCACAGCAAGATCCTTTTTGACCCACCTCCTAGAGAAATGGAAATAAAAACAAAAATAAAGAAATAGACCTAATGAAACTTAAAACTTTTTGCACAGCAAATGAAACCATAAACAAGATGAAAAGACAACCCTCAGAATGGGAGGAAATATTTGCAAATGAAGAAACTGACAAAGGATTAATCTCCAAAATATACAAGCAGCTCATGCAGCTTAATATCAAAAAAACAAACAACCCAATCCAAAAATGGGCAGAAGATCTAAATAGACATTTCTCCAAAGAAGATATACAGATTACCAACAAATACGTGAAAGGTTGCTCAACATCGCTAATCATTAGAGAAATGCAAATCAAAACTACAATGAGGTGTCACCTCACAGCGGTCAGAATGGCCATCATCAAAAAATCTACAAACAATAAATTCTGGAGAGGGTGTGGAGAAAAGGGAACCCTCCTATACTGTCGGTGGGAATGTAAACTGGTACACCACTAGGGAGAACAGTATGGAGGTTCCTTAAAAAACTAAAAATAAGGCTTCCCTGGTGGCGCAGTGGTTAAGAATCCACCTGCCAATGCAGGAGACACGGGTTCGAGCCCTGGTCTGGGAAGATCCCACATGCCACGGAGCAACTAAGCCCGTGCGCCTGCACTCTAGAGCCCGCAAGCCACAACTACTGAGCCCGTGTGCCACAACTACTGAAGCCCACGTGCCTAGAGCCCACGCTCCACAACAAGAGATGCCACCATAATGAGAAGCCTGCGCACCTCAACGAAGAGTAGCCCCCGCTCACCGCAACTGGAGAAAGCCCGTGCGCAGTAATGGTGACCCAACACAGCCAAAAAAAAAAAAAAAACTAAACTAAAAATAGAACTACCATACGACCCGGCAATCCCAGAGCATATAACCAGAGAAAACCATAATTCACAAAGAGTCATGTACCACAATGTTCATCGCAGCACTATTTACAATAGCCAGGACATGGAAGCAACCTAAGTGTCCATCGACGGTTGAATGGATAACAAAGATGTGGCATATATATGCAATGGAATATTACTCAGCCATAAAAAAAATGAAATTGAGTTATTTGTAGTGAGGTGAACGGACCTAGAGTCTGTCATACAGAGTGAAGTAAGTCATAAAGAGAAAAACAAATACCGTATGCTAACACATATATATGGAATCTAAAATGAAAAAACCTAGGGGCAGGACAGGAATAAAGACGCAGACATAGGGAATGGACTTGAGGACACGGGAAGGGGGAAGGGTAAGCTGGGACGGAGTGAGAAAGTAGCATTGACATACATACACTGCCAAATGTAAAATAGCTAGCTAGTGGGAAGCAGCTGCATCGCACGGGGAGATCAGCTCAGTGCTTTGTGACCACCTAGAGGGGTGGAATAGGGAGGGTGGGAGGGAGATGCAAGAGGGAGGGGACATGGAGATATATGTATACGTATAGCTGATTCACTTTGTTATACAGCAGAAACTAACACACCATTGTAAAGCAATTATACTCCAATAAAGATGTTTAAAAAAATTATTTGCTGGGTAAATAGAGAAGCCGTTTGTGCAGGGTGCAGGATGGGGGTGTTCAGAGCCTGAAATAGCCTGGACACTGCTGGTGGTGGGTGCGGTCCTTTGTAGGAGCTGGTGTTTCAGAGCACCCTGTTGTCCTGAAACTGACAAATCCATATGCACAGCACCTGCCATGCCTGAGTAAAGCACTTGGTTGTCTGCCACAAGCGTTCAGCTCTGTAAATGGACAGTGTGTTACAATGTGTCCATTTTAAACGACAGCTATTATTTGCCATTGTTAACACCCTCCTTTAAAGCTCTTTCTATAACCAGTCCCCAGGCACAATGTACAAACCTAAATTACTACTAAATGCCGATGATCGGTTCTCAGGTACTGGGTCTGCCGGGAAAACTACCTAGCCAAACAAATAAGTACCCGGTGTATAAGGCTTGGTTTACATGGTGCATAGTCCAGGAGCTGTTCTGAAATTTTATAGCGAATTAGCATTTGATTATGGAAGTTTACACTTCTCTTTTTGCTCTTAGAGGCAATACCATTTCTTGGGCACAGGGATGGAGTATTTGTTCTGAGATCCCTCTACAGCCAATATTACCCGAAACACTATCTACCCCCCAACCTCCACCCCCAGAATAAACTGAGATTCTCTAGAGAAAGGAGTAGTAGCCTCACACACTCATTCTTCTTGGCAGGTAATAAGTTCTTATAGAGCCCTGACCATGTATCAGTCACTGTCATTCATTTCTACCTATTATGTCGTTTCATCCTCACCACAACCTTAGGATTACCGTCACCTGTTTACAGATGATAAACCTGAGGTGCAGAGACGTGCTTTACCCGCAGTCACATGCTAATAATAAGTGGCCGAGCTGGGATTTGAACCCAGAGAGTTTAAATCTAGAACCTGTAACCACTATACAATACTGCCTACGCTTAGAAAAGCATTTCATGAAAATCAAAAACCGTGGACCAAATCCCACTTCCAGATAGGTTTTATTTCCTCTTTGTACATTTTGCTTGAAAAATCTGGATTTCCAGCTTCTCTGGAAAAATCATACAATGCTCAGTCCTGCCTGGCAACAGCAGACTGGAGCTGAATTGCAGCTTCCCTCTTAGATATGGCGTGTGCTCTCCTGTCCCCAGCAGGCCTGCTTCACTAGTCGTACAAGCTTCCAGAGGATCCCATTGCTGCGCAGAGCCATCTTAAAGAAAAAATTAGCAACCCACCACTTACCCTGGAAAGATCCCCAGTCTCCAGTACAAGAGCTGGGGTTTCTTCTCTCTGCTTTGTGGTTGGGCCCTGCTGTGGCTCCCTGGGCCCCCATCTCCTTCTCAGTCAAATTAAGATGATTAACCCTTAACCAAGCCATACATTTTCATGTAAAAGTTAAATGAGCTGATAAGTGGAAGAGACCTAGAGCTCGGCACAAAGCAGATGCTCAATAAATATTAATAGTCTGTACCCTAACCCCACACATCTTTCCACCTTCACGGACGCAAAAAGAGATTATCTCACAGTTGTGCTGTTGGCCTGCAGGGTTGGAAGAGAAGGGAGTGTTTGGGGGGTTGATTTGGTGGTCTTGGAGATTTTCTCTGATCCAGTATGTTGAAGATAAACCCTTCAATAAGGGATTATAAGCTTGTATCCCATGAGTTGACAAATGACAGTTGGACTCAGCCTGAGTGCTGCGTAAAGGGTAGCAGGAGGTGGTGGGAACTCACTGACTGGAGACCGTGGGCTCCATCTAAGCATCGCTGCTGGTTGGCTCCAGCGGATGCATACGGGCCCAGGTTTAACAATTGTTTTTCATTTTTCTGAAAGAAGCAAGAAATTTAGATTTCTGTGTGAAATCATCTGATTTTGAAATGTTGGAATCTAACGCAAAATCTTTTTACACGCTGGGCGTCCCCACTGTTCAGGGCAGTTCACACCATCTGTGGGTCAGATTCAACCACAAGCTGAAGGTGCCTCCCCCTCCCTGGGTGAGCCTGCCACAGGATAGGAAGTGAGCAAAAGGTTCCGGTAGTTTGTCCCGAAGCCCCATGTTTCAATTGATCCTTGCTAATGGGTCGGCAGGTCGTAGTGCCGTAATTCCTTAAACCAGTTAAAATCCATCTGTCTCCAGGAGCCCTGAAAGAGTGACTCTAGTGGTGACAATTAAGATGGCTGGAGAGGGACAAACTGGGGGGCATAAACTCCTAAAACCGTATCATGTGGATCGTGGCTGACTACGCTAAGCAGACTGCTGACTCTAACTTGAACTCCCCCTCCAACCACATCCCATAGTGTTTTGAGGCCAAATACTCTGCCAGGACGTGGGTTTGCTGCATCAGGGTATGGCCCTGACCCATTCCTGAAGTGGATGCCTTTCCTCTGCTTCTCTCAAAGTCACATCCCAGCGGTCATCTTCACTGAAGCATCCCAAAGCCTCCACATCCCCTCGGACTGGCACATTCTTTAGCTTGAGTCGCGGTTATTTCTTTAGATAGACTGTTTACTCAATTCATGCACATCTATCTCTGTGCCCCCCAACGTCGCCCGCACTATCTCAACCCTGTCATTGATCGCCAGTTCTTGGAGACATGACCAGAGCTCACAAATCCTATAGTCCCCTTCCTTCCTTTATCCCTGACCCACCCTAGAATGTCTCTCCTTTTGTCTTTTTTAAGTAATAATTGTAAAATAATAATTACACGGTTTCATTATAGCCATGTTCCATGTTTCCAGATGTGGTTTGAAAACCACCTGCTTCTAAATCTCCTGGACCTTATTAAGAATGCAGATTCCTGAGTCCTGTTAATGACTGAATGAATCATAATTTTGGGTCAAGACCCAGGAATCTAAATCTTTAATCCACTCTTCAGCTGATTCTATAATGTTTGAGGGCCACTGACATGCTCAATAAGGATTAAGCACCAAAGTGAGAGAAATCTGGGTTTGAGTCCCAGCCCTCCCTGCTGGTCTTGAGTAAGTGGCCAACTTCTCAAGCTTGTTTTTTGTCTTGTTTTGTTTTCCATGGAGACTAAAGGTAGTACCTAAATCAGACAATGTTTATAAAGCGGTTAGCACTGACACAGAGCAAGCACTTTAAATGTTGATTATTATTATTTCATTTAATTGTTATAACAACCCAATGGGGTTGGTGAGATTATCCCTCTTTTCAAGATGAAGAAATGTACACTCAGCAAGGTTAGGTAGTTTGCGGAGATCACACAGCAGAGCTGAAATCTGAACCTATGTTAATCTGACTCAAACTGTTAACTATTCTTAAAACAATAGTGGGAAATCCATCCAGAATTAAAATGAGGGTTAGGAGCCTGGAGGATTAAAGGTTGGTTGGGGGGGGGGGGACCTACCCACACACGATGCTAGGCAGGTGTCTCTTGTGATGTTGGACTTTCCCTTTGTGCCTTTGGGGATGAGAGAGGCGGCGGTTGTGACTAGCATTGACTCCCTTTATGCCTAACGCCCCAGCCTTTGTCGCTCTTAATTTGTCAACCCCTTGGAAGGCTGTCAGTGGAGGAGGTCCCCTGTCCTAAGGGTGCATTGGAGGGTGAGTTGCAGAACGTGGGAGGGCCTCCTCTGGAGCAAAGCCAGAGAACAAAGCCTCCCTTTCAGTTCCTTTGAGGCTTTTGTTTCCCCAAATAGTGGAGGGTGGAGGATCTCTGGTTTTCTTTGGAGCATTTTTGGGTTTCTCCCTGTGAGTGCCCTACCAGCTGTGGATGAGTCTGGCCCAGCTTTCCGTTTCTGCTGACTACACTGTACTGTAAAACACGACCGCGGCAGGGCAGTGAGAGGCTTGCCATCTGCCTGAGGCCAGTTTAGTCCACGCACAGTGTAGGCAGAAAGAGAAAGGCATCTAAAACAAGAGACGTTGAAATTCATAGTGCTTCCTCAAACTTGGTTACTCTACCAGGATGATTTTCTACCTAAGGCTGCGGTGGGCGGGATGGTGAAGCTGACCACTGTTTCTGTCTGAGATGAGAAATTAAAGAATCTAGCCAATATGTCATCAAGACTTTTTAAAATCAAATTACCGAGCCATATATGTCCCCATTTAATGAAAAAAATAAAATGGGACGTACATTTAAAAGTGTGATTATAGTTTTATATACGTATATATTTGCACGGGAAATAAAGTCCGAAGCACATAAACCAAGATGCTATTTTATCAAGGTATAACCTATCTACCATAAAATGCACCCGTTTTAGGCTACCATCAAAAAGAACACAAATAGCAAATGTTGGTGAGGATGTGGAGAAAAGGGAACCCTTGTACGTTGTTGGTGGAAATTGTAAATTGGTGCAGCCATTGTGGAAAACAGTATGGAGGTTTCCCAAAAAGCTAAAAATAGAACTACCATATGACCCAGCAATGCCACTCCTGGGTATATATCCAAAAAAAACAAAAACACTAATTGGAAAAGATATATGCACCCCAGTGTTCATAGCAGCATTATTTACAATTGCCAAGATATGAACAACCTAAGTTTCCATCAACAGATGAATGGATAAAGAAGATGTGGTGTATATATATATATATATATATATATATATATATATATATATATACAACGGAATACTGCTTAGCCGTAAAAAATGAAAATGTGCTGTTTGCAGCAACATGGATGGACTTGGAGGGCATTATGCTAAGTGAAATAACTCAAAGAAAGACAAATACTGTATGATATCACTTATATGTGAAATCTAAAAAATACAACAAACTAGTAAATATAACAAAAAAGAAGCAGACTCACAGATAGGGAACAAACTAGTGGTTACCAGTGGGGAGATCAGGGGGAGGGGCAATACAGAGGTGGAAGAGTGGAAAGTACAAACTGTTGGATGTAAAATAGGCTCAAGGATGTATCATGCAACACGAGGAATATAGCCAATCTTTTGTAATAACTGTAAATGGGAAGTAACCTTTAAAATGTGTATAAAAAATTTTAATATGTAGGTCGACTATGCTTCAATTTAAAAAAGTACTAACAAAAACTGCACCCATTTTGACTCTACAGTTCCGTGCAGTTTTACAAGTATATCATAATGTCATAACCACTCAGAATGTGCTTTATATCTCTGTAGAGTCAGTCCCCTCTCCCCGACCTCAACCCTCAGCAACCACCAGTCGGCTTTCTGTCACTCTGTATAGTTTTCTCTCTACAACTAGTTCGTATAAATGGACTCATACAGTATGTTGTGTATCCAGCTTCTTTCACTCGGCATAATATTTTGAAATTCATCTTATGTATTGTCTATCAGTTTTGATTGCTGCATAATGCTCCAGCAGCATGGAGTATTATGGATATATGGATATGGATATATATTATGGATATATCCATACGTATGGATATATGATAGTACGTTTATCCATTCTGCTGTTGATGGGCACTTGAATTGTTTCCAGGTTTTGGTTATTGTGAATAAAGCTGCATGAACCTTCATTTATGTTTTCATTTCTCTTGAGTAAATACCTGAGTGGTTTTATTTTCTTAACTTTGCCTGTTTTTTAATATTTCTGCAATGAACATACATGACTTAAAAACATCAACAACAAATACCAGAGTAGGAAAAACCTGCCCTATGTCCCATTGTTTTAGAAAGCTCACGTAAGGTAGGAAAGAAAGCCTTAATCAATATATTTAAGCCACAGCCGTCTTGATGCCAGGACCACGCATCCAACTTCTTCCCGTGAAATTTAGGTGTGATTAGAGAGATTTCTTTTCTTGAGTGCTTGCTAGGAGTTCATAAGACACTGAATTGGCAGAGGTGTGGGGCAGCATTTTACACCAACGGTGAGAATGTCACTTGGTATAACCCTCTTAACTAGCAGTCTGCCAGCAGCTATTAAAATAAAAAACACACATACTCCTCAATCCATCCGTTTAATTTTATGAATTTATTTTAAAAGGTAAACTTATACAAGTCTCCAAAAGATGTATATGTCAGCATCATTTGTAGAAAAAATGTCTTGGGAGCCACCTAAAAGCCCATCAGTAGGACACTAGTTAAGTGAATCATGGTATGTCATTCACTGGACTATTATGGTTAAGAGCAATGAGACTGATTTTTTTTTAATTTACTTAATTATTCCTTTATTAATTGGCCAAAACGTTTAGTGCTTACTGAAGGGCCAGACAAAATGATGGGAGCTGTCACATGAGAGAATCACAGTTTGTATTTGTTGCACAAAATATCTTAATTTTTAATATTTAAACAGCTTAATTGTCTGATCAGCTAGGATACTTCCAGCTGAAGGGAATTGAAAGCCGAGTTCAAACTGGCTTAAACAACAACGGCATTTATTGGTTCACACATCTGGAAGTCCAGAGGTAGGGCAAGCTTCAGGGTTGATTTAATCTAATGTTTCCAGTGCTCTTTCTTTGCGATTCTCTAGGCCAACACTCTTCAGTGGAGCTTTCTGCAATAATAGAAATGTTCTGTATTAGCACAAAATAGTGGGAGCCACTAGCCACATATAGCCATATTGAGCACTTAAAAAGTGCTACTGTAATTTAGGAAATGAATTTTTAATCTTTTTATCGAAGTATAGTTTATTTACAATGTTTCAGGTATACAGCAAAGTGATTCAGTTTTATGTGTGTATGTGTGCGTATATACGTGTGTGTGTGTATATACACACATACACAAAATACACACACACACACACACACACACATATATTCTTTTTCAGATTCTTTTCCATTATTGGCTATTACAAGATATGGAACTGCAAAATCCTAACAGAGACTGCACATTTAGACATTAGTTCACGCTAGTTCATCTGTGTTACTAATAAAGTCCGGTATAGTAACAGAAAAAAAAAAGATATTGAATATAGTTCCCTATGCTATAAGTAGGTCCTGGTTGTTTATCTATTTTATATATAGTAGTGTGTATCTGTTAATCTCAAATTCCTAATTTATCCCTCCCCTTTGGTGACCATAGGTTTGTTTTTCTGTGTCTGTGAGTCTATTCCTGTTTTGTAAATAAGTTCATTTATGTCATTTTTTTAGATTCTACATATAAGTGATATCATATGGTATTTGTCTGACTTACTTCACTTAGTATGATAATCTCTAGGTCCACCTGTGTTGCTGCAAATGGCATTCTTTCATTCTTTTTTATGGCTGAGTAATATTCCACTGTGTACAGATAGATAGATATAGCTATAGATATATACATATACCACATCTTTATCCATTCATCTCTTGGAGACTGATCTTTATAGATGATACAGAACAGCATCCAAAGCCGATAAATGAGAACCCAAAAGGCAGGAAGGTCAGTGCAGTTTTTTACCATTTGTGCTTTTAAGACAGTATGCTTGTATTTGTTCTCATAGGCTTTTAGATATGTGAAATATCTGTGGACAAATTTATAGAAAATTCTAAAAGTAGTTGCTGCTGGAGAAGCAAAGTGCAGAACTGGAGGGACGGGGCAGGAGAGGGTGTTGTTTTTCACTTTGGACTCTGAGGCTCTCTGAACTTTCCTTTACCATGTGCATATATTACATATTTTAAATTTCTCTGTGAGTTAAAGAAATCCACCTGATCTCAGCCCAAAGAATGGGAACACTCCCGTTTCACTTGATTCTCTGGGACGAGATACCAGAGAGTGCTTTTCCAAGCAAGAACTCACAAGACTCTACAGCCGGCCAAGCCCCAGGCTGCCTGTCTCTGTCACCCCTGACCCTCCTCAACTGGAAACTGTGATGATTACCATTTGCATAAGTGCAACCACATTGACCTGTGGTCCTGGCTGCCAGATTTGAATAAAGGGAATTATTTGTATTCCACGGGCATCTCTGATTGTGGCCTTGACCAACTCTGAGATATCTTTCAACAACGAATCACCAGCAGCCAACCCCATGACCTTTGGAAAATGAATTTGCCTGCCGTTGGGCTGGCCTCAGTTCTCTTGCCCGAGTAAAATGTCAATTAGATCACCGGCTGAATATCGCTTTTGTCTACTTAAGCACATTCAACTCACAAACCTGCAAATGTTTGCTTGAGTCTTTCTAAAATAAGACTCCACACCCAAATTCACAGTGTGCTCTGTGTGGTCACTGAAAGCAACCAATGCATCGATTCATTGGGAAGATACAAATATTGAGTCATTTTTCAGTTGTCAAGCAAATCAGACTTTGTGGTGCTGTGAACAGACTGCATTTAATTTGGGTTTATGAACACTTTGGGTCTCATACCATGGGTGTTTCATGCGTGACATTCTTTTCCTTCATTCCCAGCGCACGTTGTTACCCAAGCCAGACAATGAAGAAGATAAAACCCAGCTTTCTCTTCAATGAACTTTAGGAGTTATAGACAAGGCAGAAATGAATGCAGAGGAGGGTGTGGCTGGGTGCTGGTGATTCAGCCCAGAATAATAGAGTAAGAGGACCCCACCAGGCAGTAAAACCCCAATTAACTGTAACCAGTTTCTGGAGTTTTCTGCACTCAAAACTGAAGACATTTCACAGGGGTTCAAACAAAAGGGGTTTTCCAAAGATTCCCTTAAGCAGAATCTCCTTGCCCCCGTTCCCTCTAACCTGGCTTTACTGCCCATGCCTTATTTTAAATATCCCAAGGGATTCCTTTTGTCCTGTGTCAGCCTTACTCAGCTACAGGGAAAACACGTAGACCACAAAGCCAAGATTCTAAACTTGAACTCTGCTTTAGCAATGGTCCTGTGTTGTTTTCCCTCAAAAGAGAAGGTCCATCTCTCCTAGTTACATCTCCTGTAGCCCGTTAAGTGATGCTCTCTCTGCAGCTCCAGCTGCTACTGTTTAAAAAAAAAAAAAAAAAAAAAGGCCCATCTTTGCCCTGTACACAACAACCCCAAGGCTCCCAAGCTAAGGCTTCCTGCTTTGAATTTTGAGGGGCTTTCTTATTGTGTGTCCCAGAGGTTGAATGGTTTGAATCAAACCTTCCCGGAGCCTCTTTACATGTCTTGGGCCATTTTAAAGTGAGGTCTGGCATTCAGCTTTCTTTGGGGTCCATTATGAAACTGCTTCCCAGATCCGCACCTTTCTGGCAATTAAGATGGTCCTTGTGCAGTTTGGGGAACCTGCTGTCAACCAGTATAATCGAGTCGTGGATGTGCACATCTTCTCTGCTGGATTGTTCATCGCAGGAGACGAGGCATCTCAGTAGACTATCAATCCAAGACCGTTTTCTGGAATCAGCTCCTTAATGCAATTAGATTTCCTGAAATGAATTCCTTTCTTTGCCCATTTTACTACTGAGACAAGTGAGAGCTGTGCTTTTATACTAAGTGGTTTGGCCAGCATTGCCGTTCCTGTACTGCAGCCTGCCTCGCTGCCTGTTGAGCAGAGGACTTAGAATTCAGGTCACTCTACTTAGAGTCATAGACTTATCAAGCTAGAGAGGACTTGAAGAAAATACAGTCCACACTTCTGTTTTTAAAAATGTGGTGATTGAACTTGTCCAGGATCGTTCAGACAGTGGGCAGGAGTTGTGACCTAAACCTGGGTCCCTTTGTCCTACGTCCAGGGCTTAATTTATAAAGGTGACTGAGCGATAACACAGGGAGGTGAATGCCATTAAAAGAAAAGTTCATCATTCCTCAGAGTTCTCCTAGAAATGTGAGGCACACCATGCCATGCGGGGCCACCAAGGGAAGCACCAGGGTCAGGAGACAGAAGCAAGAGGGAAGGAAGGCGTAGACCGCAGCCTCTATTGCGGTTTCCTTGGGAAAGACAAGGCAGGGCTCAGGAAACATCTTGGGACTGACCAGTCTGAATAATTCCAGTGGGCCTTGGGGGACAGAGGCTGTTTGCAGTGGTCTGGTACCTGGCCCTGGGGTGATGTAGGGAGGGAAAATATTTGCTCCGTGTGTGAGAGCTAGGTAAAGGAGGTGCTTGGGGGTAGGGACTCAGCATTGGTTTGTTTGTATAAGAAAGATGGGCTCACTGATAAATTGCTTACTATCTCAAGGAATTAACTAGCTCTAGGAGTGGCAGTCTCTCCCTAGTCAGCAAGATCCCCTAAGATGTCAAGCCATCAAGAAATGAGGAAAATAAAAAAACGTGAATATACCCCTAAATCGCTGGGATTCCTCAATTCCTACTTACTACCTTCCCCAACCATCTCCTCACCATACCTGAAGCCCCAAACGGATTGAAAGAATCAAGCATCTCTGAATTCTAGTGGCATTTCAGAGTTGGCAATACAATATAATCATCACTTACTGTCTTATTTTTTTCACTGGCATATCGTACGTCACTGTTCCTGCTGCAAATACTGTGACCTGAGGTGTTCTTGATCAAGTCCTGAGTATACTGCCAAATGCTGTCTTAAGATTTTAAGTAACTCTTCCTCTCTCTAATCCTCACTTTCCTCTTCTGTTAAAAATGATGGACTTGGACCTGATGATATCTGAGATTGCTCCCAATACTGAGATTCTATGACTCTACAGTTATAATCACCCAGACGGCTGGCATCTCCTTCAGCAGCACTGAAGGCCATAATAGGGGATATTGCTCATGATCTGAAAGTAAACAGTGATGCTCTAAAGTTAGGTGGATGGATAGGTAGGTAGGTACATAATGTTTCCCAAGATACCTCAGTGTTACCGTTTACAATCAGGGCTCAGAAAGAAAGTCCAAGGATGATAGCTCATTAGGACTGGAAGACTGGACATCCCACCCGCTTTCTCCCCCACCTCATCCCGTCTCCACTCCCGAATGAAACAAAAAGGTCATCTTCTCCTACACACACACACACACACACACACACACACACACACACAC
>NW_021703768.1:143823259-143864760 GCF_005190385.1 Monodon monoceros | reverse complement strand
ACACACACACACACACACACACACACACACACACACACACCGCTAGATTCTTTTCTAAAATACGTGGGATGCATAAAGTAGCAAATGCCGTCAGATCTCAAGTTGTGCAAACACAGAGACAGCATTTTCAGTCTCATTGAAGAGTAGTTGTCAGAAATATGCCATTCATTCAGAGTCTCTAAGTGCTCTGCCAAGCCTTAACTTGATTAAAATTGAAAACCACATCACTTGAAAACCAAACACGAAATCAAAATCTCCTTACTCAGTGCTCTTACATTCTGAAGCCTGGGCTTATGGATTATCCTCTGTTAATTTATGCCATCTTTGTGCTATACATTAATTTTGAATATATTTGTTGAAAATTTCCTGTAGCTTGCATTTATGGTTGTCAAAGGGGCTTTTATCTTGAAAAAAATGGTACTGGTTTTAATTACAATTCTAAATAGCTTCATAACCATCGTGAACCCTGGATTTACATCATCTTTATGACAGCCACACAATTCTCGCTTTATTGATTTTGTCATTTGCTTCATTACAGTTAATGCAGGCCTTTTGTACAGACACAGTTCTAGTACTGCACTCTTCTTGGAGGAGTTTGTATAGAACATCATGACCGAAACAGACACCGTCCCTCCACCCCCTGTTTCCCCTGCGGTGCTGACCGAAGGAAAAATCAGGACAGGAAATAGTTCCAAAGTGGCTATCCATCACAGACAAAGGAAATGTTAGCTCTGACTATCCATCCCTTTCCTCTGATCGGATGGGTTCAACTTTTCCGTTTTCAAATCCTGAGAGATGGCTTCGCTCATTGTGGCAGGATCACTGGGTTTATCCCACCCCAAGCTTCATTTGCCGTCTGTTTACAGAAGGCTGGTTCATGGCAGCGGTCACCCCATTCCACAATTCCCACGTGAATCCTGAACCCCCTGCGTCCAGTCTGGCCGGGGGCAAAGGAACCAAAGTGTACTGGGATGTAAATGTGCTGTGTCCTCTGCTGAGGATGTGGGTGTCCAGGAAAGGATGTGAAGAACCTAGGATGGGAAATTGAAACCTTGGGTGGTGAATTCAAAAAGGAATTTCCTAAGGAAAAAAACGAATTAGAGAACTTGAGGAAGCATAAGAAGACACAAGCTCATGCATTTGTACCCATCAGGCTCAGGCCTCTGAAGACCAGCAACAGCTGAGGAGGCTAAGAGAGCTCTGGGCGCCCAACGAGTGAGGGAGGCTGCTTTGGGGACTTTGTGCACAGAGGCCAGCACACTCCATAGCTGAAGTTTGAATGGCTGAGAAAAATAGGACTCTGACATGGAAATATGCATTTCCCCCCTCAGGTCCAACTTCCAAGGGTTATGAGGGAACTGACATTTAGCTGGGATGTAAAAATAGGGTGAACTTGCCAGAAAAAGCAGTGCCAGTCCCAAGATCATTTCTGGGGGTGAGGATTCCCATTTTTTACATACTTTAGTGGCAAATCTTGGGAAAATCCTGGAAGACTGATTCTCTGCCCTGGCACCTCCCAGCAGCTTCTTGGTAAATCACTCAACTTGAGGGTATCACCCGGGATGGCTTTCTCCCCTTCTGCCTTCAGAGGCTGTGTTCCCCATTTTTTCAGACCCCCATTAGATGTGGGATATCCATTTTTTACAGTGGTATTGCTTTCGGATACCACTGTAAAAATTATTCAGTGCTTCTCAAAAGTCATCTCTGATATGTAGAGCTGATTCACTTTGTCGTAAAGCAGAAACTAACACACCATCGTAAAGCAATTATACTCCAATAAAGATGTTAACAAAAAAAAATGTCAACTCTGTGACTAATGGGAGGAAAGACTGTTTCTGAGACATGCTGTTTCTGACCAGGAAAAGAGGGCATTTCAAGGAGATGAGGTAGAAGGAGCTGCAACAGCCTACCCCCTTATTTCTAACCCCAGAAGCATCCAGAAACTTGAGAGAGCTGGACTTGTCCTATCTACCACATGCTCCATGAATCTCCACCCCATAGGCACTGGTGAGGACACCTGAGCTTGGTGGGTTCCCGTGGAGCAGTTTACCACATTTCATTCATACTTGTATTTTTTTCCAACCTACTGTTCAGACCTCCAATGCTTGGATGCTTCCTGTCTTAACTGTTCCAGACAAGAGGAAACTCATATTTACATTCTCAACGTACTGCACTAAAATAAAATCTCACTACTTGGATAGTACCTTGTAACAACAAAATGAGGAAATCTTCATATGAGGATTCAGGGGCTGGATTAATATTTTGCAGCCCTGAATGTCTGCTCGGGAGAGATGCATAGAAATCATCTATTTCACCCCTTTGTCTGACTGATAGGGAAATTTTAGCCCATGGAAGTTAGACCATGACCCAGCAAGGTCAAAGATCCTTGTCATCTGCTTCCTGAGCAAATTGTTTTTATTTTCCCCACTAAACCACAGAATCTTAGATAAAACTCTACTACTGGCAAATGAGAAAAAGAGAATCTCTGTTTTTCTTTTTCCCCTAGTGTAGTGTTTCTTATCCTCAGTTCTTATTTCTTTTTCTGGAATCAGGAGAGAAATTAGAAACCTCCTTCAGGCTGGATATGGCCATATTTAATAGCAGTAGCCACAACAGAAAGCCAGAAACAATAGCTCCAGACGTGGAAACTTATTGGTTAAACTGGCCCTCACCTAAGTACCCAGGTGGGAACCATCTCAGAGGGGCCTCTCTGGCTTCCAGCCCTTTCTCTCCTTTCTTTTTCTGGCCTCTTCTTTCTGATCCAACTTTTTTGGATTTATTCAGCTCAGTGAGACCATTGTGGTTGCCCCAGAGTCCTGTGGGAATTTGGAGCCAAGCAGTCAGGGAAATGACTCACCATTTTCACCTGGCCTCCATCCTCATCTCCTCCCCTGAAACCTTGCTCCCATAGCCCACCCATACGAGAAGCCCGTGCAGGGAAGGATTTCTGGTCAGAGATGCTTCTCTTGCTGCCATGAGGGTAAGCCAAGGCCTCCTTTCCAGCCTTCTCAGAGAGGGAAGCCAAAGAAGCAATCTGAGGACAGGCAAAAAGAAAATGAGGAACTCAGCTGCTGAAATGCAAACACAATCTACTGAGTTATCTGTGCTGGGTACCAATGAAGAGGAGAGAGCAGTGGTGTAGAAAATACAAAATAGTGGCTAATCCCCCAACGTTTTATATTTGCCTTAGGAATCGAGCAGGTGATTTTACCCCCTTCCATCAAGTTTACCATCCTCATTCTTTTGCTTCAACCAATTTTATTTTTTCTGAAGTGTAAAGTGACTGGTAGTGTCCCCAAAGCCAGCTAGGAGAAAGAGTTTTAAAATTTGCTGTAAATAATTCCCCCATCCCTCTCGTTTCTCTCCATCATTCTCATTGCTCTTCAAATGCCGAGACATTTTTTTCCACACCAGACCAAACTGGGTTTATTGTCTGATTGTGCCTAGTATAAGATCTGCCCTAGGTTTCCCTGCCTTTCTCTGTGATGTTGTCACAGGAAAATTACTCTCACGATGTGATGCTCTCATAAAGCTCCTCTTTTTAAATTTTTTTAAGGTAAAATTCACATAACGTAGAACTCGCCGTTTTTAAGTATGCAATTCAGCAGCATTTAGTACGTTCACAGTGTCGTTCAACCATCATTCTGATCTAAAACATTTTCATCCCCCCAAAAGGAAACCCTATACCCATTAAGCAGCCACTCCCCATTCTCCCCCTCACCCCAGTCCCCAACAACTGTTAATGTGTTTTCTGTTTCTATACGTTACCTGTTCTGGATATGTCACATAAATGGAATCATACAATATGTGCCCTTTCTTGTCTGGCCCTTTTACTTAGCATGTTTTCAAGGTTCATCCATGTTGTAGCATGTATCAGGATTTTGTTCCTTTTTTATGACTGAATGATACTCCGTTGTATGGATATACCACATTTTGTTTATCCGTTCATTCATTGGCTGACATTTGGGTTGTTTCTGCCTTTGGCTATTGTGAATAGTGCTGTGAACATTTGTGTACAAGTTTTTGTTTGAACGCCTGTTTTCAGTTCTTTTAAGTATATCCTTAGGGAGTGGAATTGCTGGGTCATTGGGTAATTCTGTGTTTAACTTTTTGAGAAACCATCAAACTGTCATTCAGAGTGGCTGCACCATTTTACATTCCCTCCAGCCATGTAGGAGGGTCCCAATTTCTCCACGTCCTTGCCAGCACTTGCTCTCCATCTTTTTGAGCATAGCCATCCTAGTGGGTGTAAAGCAGTACCTCACTGTGACCCCCTAGGGTTTTGCACCAAGCACTTCCTATGTGCCAGGTGCTGTGAGGCAGGAGCAGTCGTGAGCAAGACAGATCCTGCCCCTGCTCTCCTGTTGCCAATGAGTGCAGACATCCATTATTCATTACAAGTCATAGCAAAGGAAAAGAAGCTGGCCTTTTCCTAGAGTATTTCAGTTCTGTGCATTAGCTGAATTGAATATAGTTATCAGCACTGCCCATGTTGCTGAGTTTTGATGCCCCTTTTTTCAGCAGTTAATTATGGGAAGACCTTGATATCCCCTTACACTGAGCTTACAAGACACATTTTAATTGGCTTCTGCTGCCACAAAGATACCTTTGAGTGACACCTCGCTAATGGCCACTGACCCCGTACATCTGAGTACATGACCTGGTGAGGGCTACCCAGTTGTTCAGGACCCACGGCTTGTACACCTTTAGAAGACAAGCCTGCGTGACACTAGGGAAGGCCAGGCCCAGGAAAGACTGATTAAAATCTGTGCAATTTGCCACTTGCCTGGAGCAGAGAGAGCCATTTCCCTGGATGTGCCTCACCCCTGCTCAAGAAGCACTAAGCTGTCCCAACCTGGTCAGGAGACAGCCCATCAGTCCCAATAGGTGACCTGGAATTGTAGCATCTCTTTAGGGTGTAGATCCCTTCCCATTATCCCCAGAAACTGGAGCTAAAATCAGCCTGGTTTCTCCAATGATCCTAAAAGTCAAGTGGCCTAGGGCTCCCAGGGAATCTAATTCAGAGACACACAGGGGAGGTGAAGGGACCCTATTGACTGCAGTGCCCTCACCTCCCATCTTCTGGGTCAGAATGCTTGCAGGCCAATGACAGCAACTGGGTCCCCGTGACATATGCCAAGACCAAACCTTGACTTTTCTCACCAGCCTCTTTCTATCCAAATATGAATGAGCTAAGTCCACACAGTCACTTTATAGGCTCCCCATCCTTGTACTTTGAAAGTCGGGGAGAAGTGGGATAGCATGGAGGGTGAGACCTAAGTTTCCCGGATCAGGATGACAGGTGTGAACCTGACTCTCCGATCTATTAGCTGAGTTGCCTTGAAAATGCTACATAACCTCTCTGAACCGTGGTTTCCTCCTGTGTTTACAGCTAGTCCTACTGCTGTGAAATAAGTGCTTTAATGGAAGGATGACCAAAGGGTCAGGAGGTTTTGGAGAGAGTGGTTCATTTTGCCTGAGTTTGCAGAGGAAGGTTTCACAGAGGATGTGGCCTCTGAGGAGGGCCTTGATGGAGGGGAAGGGATTCCCCAAACGGAGGAGGGGGAAAGGACCAGCAAAAGTGAGTACGTGGTACTCTCCCCTGGTGCATAGCGAGGGTGAACAATGCCATACTAAGGAGTCTGGGCCATTTACAGAGAAACAGCATCACCTGCAGTCATTATGGGTGTAGACAGATCTGGGTCCAAAGCCGAGCTTAGAGATGAAACTCTTGACGCCTCACTTGCCTTTTCTGTAAAATAGGGGTGGTGTTATTGTGAGACCCAACTGAGAGAAGATATTGAAGATGTTCAGCTCAATACTTAATGCCTACTAAACGTGAGTAGGTACTGCGTGCAGGGATTACCGTGGTTGTGTTGTTGTAACAGTTACAGCGTAAGGCCGCAGGGAGTTGTTCAAGGTTTGTGTACAGATTAAGCCATGTTAAGATGAAGAAATCATATACTATAGATGATGGTGTGGCATTTGATCAGTTTAGGTGCTCAATACATTACTTGATTGGTTATTAATTGCAAATGGCTACGAAGAAATGGGGTTAAATTTTGTAATTACCCTTCTTAGTGGTTCACGCCTACGGGAGTTATAAATATGGGCCTGTATGGATATCATTGTCCTGGTAAGAGAAAAATTTGTATTGTCTTCCGTACAGGGTTTTGATTGCTTCTTGTCTTTCAATCTCATATCAGCTGGAGAAGTGCAAAAAGCACGTGAGTCTGAACTGCTGCCCTCAGTCCAGAAAGAATATATTGAATATCTCAATAATAGATTCTTTGGTCTGGGATGCAGGAAGAAGGGATAAAAGGATAAGCTCAAGTCACAGCAGGATGTGAGTAAGATGAGCAAGAACTTTCTCTTAAAAATCTCATCAGAAATTGACCTCAGGCCCCATAACTTGAGAGCTGAAAGAGCCCTTTGAGATTAGGTAAGATGAATTCTTATATTTAATATTATTTATTTCAAAGCAAAGAAAATTAAGCAAGGCCACAAATACATTTTCAGAGTGCATACATTTCATAACTTTCATACCCAAAACTTCTTTTCAGGCTAAATGTTATTATCTCCATTTTACAGACAAAGAAACTGAGACTTGGGGGCATGGATGGTGCATAGTCTGTTCAGGCTGCAGTAGCAAAATACCATAAACTGGGTGGCTTACAAACAGCAGAAGTGTGTTTCTCACAGTTCTGGAGGCTAGGACATCCAAGATCAAGGTGCCGGCAGATTCTGTGTGTGCTGAGGGCCTGCTTCCTAAACAGCTGTCTTTTTGCTATGATGGAAGGGGCAAGGGAGCCCTTTTTTTTTTTTTTTTTTTTTTTTTTTTTTGCGGTACGCGGGCCTCTCACTGTTGTGGCCTCTCCCGTTGCGGAGCACAGGCTCCGGACGCGCAGGCTCAGTGGCCATGACTCACGGGCCCAGCCGCTCCGCGGCATGTGGGATCTTCCCGGACCGGGGCAGGAACCCGCGTCCCCTGCATCGGCAGGCGGACTCTCAGCCACTGCACCATCAGGGAAGCCCGGGAGCCCGTTTTTTAGGGCCTCTTTTATAAGGACATTAATCCCATTCATGAGGGCTCTGCCTTCATGACCTACTCACTTTGGGGGATAGGCTTCAACATCTGAATTTGGGGAAGATACAGACATTCAGTCTATAGTATTCTGCCCCTGATCCCCTCCAAATTCATGTCCTTCTCACGTGCTAAATACATTTATTCCATACCAATAGACCCACACTTGGTCCAGCCTCAACTTAAAAGTCTCAAGTCCAAAGTCTCATCTAAATATCACCTAAATCAGATATGGGTGGGACTCAAGGTATGATTCATTCTGAGACAAAAGCTGTGAACCTATGAAATCAAATATATATGTGCTTCCAAAACACAATGGTGGGACAGGTATAGGCCAGATAGATGGTCCCATTCCAAAAGAAAGAAATAGGACAGAAGAAAGGAGTGGCAAGTCCCAAGCAAGCCCAGAGCCTTAAGACTCCAGAATAATCTTCTTTGACCCCATGTTCTGCCCTCCAGGCCCACTGGGGCAGATGTGAATCATATCAATCACATGGCCAGAAATTTACAGGAGCCCTCGTCTTCCATTTTATAAAAAATGGGTAGCAGGGCTTCCCTGGTGGCGCAGTGGTTGAGAGTCTGCCCGCCGATGCAGGGGACACGGGTTCGTGCCCCGGTCCAGGAAGATCCCACATGCCGTGGAGCGCCTGGACCCGTGAGCCATGGCCGCTGAGCCTGCGCGTCCGGAGCCTGTGCTCCACAACGGGAGAGGCCACAACGGGAGAGGCCACAACAGTGAGAGGCCTGCGTACCGCAAAAAAAAAAAATGGGTAGCACATGTTGAGAATTGGAAATGTGACTAAATTCAAGGAAGTCTTAAATTTCTACATGAGAGATCCATGGGATTTTTCTTAAAGGGAAACAAAGATCTTTCAAGATCTTAGGAGGCCGTCCCTGCCCTCCTGTGATGCAGGCTCACTGTTTGGGGGACACCCTGGACTTCAGACCAGAGTAGTACTGCTTACCATCCCATATTTGAATGAAAACCAGTGTCCCACCTGGGCTCCGATGCCTGCAGCCACTTCAGTATCGGAAGAAATACTCTTCTGCTGTGCTTATGGGTCATATTCTCACAGCTGGAATAATTTACCCCTAGAGTCCAAAGGAAAAATTTCCAAAATGCCCATGAGGGTGAAAAAATGTTAAAACTCACTACAGTTTGTGCTGGTTGATTTAAAAAGAAGTAAAACACAGAGATATGGGAGATAACTTTCAGGCTTGTTAACAAAAGCACATTTCGTCCTTCCAGCTTCTCACTCCCTCTCCCCTCTGCCAGGGAGGAACCCCAGATGGTTATCACTCAGTAGTGTAACTAGGGAAACCACAAACCGACCCCCCATCGCTATGGAGACAGCCTTTTATTTGTTTAGCCTCTGAGTATTCATGACATCAGCAAGGATGCCTCTTACAAAGAAATTTTAATTGCCAATGAGGAAGGTTAAGAATCACATTGGAACATTTCAGCCACTTTGAAGGCCCCCACCAGTCCAGTTGCAGGTGTGTTTGTAAAGCGACAGCCCATTTTACAGTAGCTGCGGTGAGGAGCTTTTTGGAGATGATATAACTGAAAGCCAAGTTTGTGAATCAACAGACATTTTAAGGCGTAGGGACATAGGTGAAGGGATGATGTGCTGAGAATACATGTTCCCAACAGAGTTATACACTAAGGTGCAAAACCATCAGGTTTACCTGGGACGGAAGAGTTTCCCAGGATTGGTCTCAGAAGTTTCAGTGCTAAAATGGGGGAAGTTCTGGGCCAACCTTGGCAAGTTGGCCATCCTAGCTATAAAGTCCTTTGGTTCTCACATCAGGTTGACACAAGAAAGGCTGGATCTGAGGCATGTCTCAAAACATGAGAGCACGTTTTGCAAACAATAACCAAACTTCCTCGGTCCCTTGGTCTAAAAGTTGCTGAGAAAAGAAATTCTCCCCTTGTGAATATGGGATATCTTCATTTGATTTGCTTTTTGTTTGCTTGGTTTTTGTTGTTGTTGTTTTATCTAGAAAAGCCAGAAATTTGTTTCTGAAACTTGTCCAGAGTAAATGAGAGCTCAGCTTCTTCCCAACAACTGTCCTTCCTGCTGAATTAATTTGCAGGGATTTCTAACACCCCCCCCACACACACACACATTTTTCTGCACAAATTCATTTGCCAAATCCCTGACAAACCGGAAACTATGTAAACACAGAAGTGGAGTTATTGATATTTCCCAGTGATGTGTAAAACACGCCTTTATTCTCCAAGGTCTGGTGTGCCGCTTTGGTGCTAATCCATCATCTGTGTTTGCATCATTGCAGAGCTGGCTTTCAGGAGCATCTACTGGAGTGGATGCAGTTATTCTCCTGCTGAGAAGTTGCATATGTCAAACAGCAGTATGATATATACTAAATAAAAGGTATTATGCTGGCCATGTGGCGAAGTATGCATAACGATGCTTGGTAAAACAGATCCATGCTTCAATTTTTAACTAAGTTCTAGGCAGGATGTTCTGATCGGAGACCTTAGTTAACCTAGGACTCTGTCCTCTGCAAAGCAGATTTGGTTGGTTGAAGTTTGGGAATGCTAACAATCACTTAATTATCTAAATATCTCTGTAAGTATAACTGATGGAGGCATGTTAAATTTCAGAGGTCAATATCACTTTCTTTACCTATCTTATAATATGTGTTTTCATTTACATGCATACAATAGGGAGATAGTACATGTAATTATTATGTAGAAAAAATAGGCATAAAGTTCTCAGTTCTATAGACAAGTATCTTTGTGGATACATAAATAATTCATGGATCAGTAAACATATCTATATGCAGTTATTCTTAGGTCTGGTGGGCAAGTGTACAAAATGTGCAAAATAATAGATTCAGCTCTTTTTGCTCATTTGAGATGCTGTTTTAATGTGGAATTACAGTAGCTCCTTAATGATGAGAGATTGTGACAATTCATTAGCAGACTGTGGCTTGGATCAAGTGTTTGATTTGCGTACAAAGTGTGACCAGTACTCAATTATATGAAGTGTATGCATTTCTTTTGAACACGATTTTTTTTCCTTTTGCCAGTTAAAATAACCTTGAGCTTTATTTTGTTTCTTCTGAAGAGCCCAGACAGCAGAAGACAACTGCTTCTATAATTTGTTCTTCAATAATGATTTTTTTAGAATGTTAAACTGTCATATAAAGCAACCTTCAGAAACACTACTGGATTTCTTGTTTTCTCCTTAAAGGACAGTTGGCTAACAGGGAGAAACGGAACAGCAGGTCAAGGCTACTTGATGTTTTGTCTTCTGGCTTGTTTTAAGAAAGCAGGTTCTTTTTTTCCCAGGTTGGTTTGGTTTTGTTTTGTTTTTTTCATAGTTGCAACATTCTATTTCTCCTCGGTGTAGAAAAAGAAATACACTTCGAATATGTTTATGTTGGAACATATCTATTTCATTAAAAACAAATTCAAATTAGTTTAGTTTTTAGAATTCTCTTATACCTTTTAAGATAACTGAGTTATAAAACCACAGGTGGTAACCTTCCAAATATTTTCAAAGGATTTCTCACACTTCATTCTATACCCCGGTACCTAATCAGTGTGTACATCTAATAATACTCAGTTGCTCTTATAGGTTCATTCATTGTTGTATTCCGAGACCATAGACTTGCTTTGAATTTCTAGTAAGGCTTCCCTTGTGAATCTCATGCAGAAGCCCTTCCACTTGTTAAGCGCATTTCTTGTATATCCTTTTGCTCAGAAATTAGCAAACTGCTTAACTCCAAAGGGTGCTGAACTTTAGCTACTTCTCCCATTTAGCATTAGGAGGACTGCAGCTAGAGTCGCTGCAGTCCTATAGCAAAACACTGCGGCTGAATTTTGGGCCCAGGGTGACAGTGCCCTGAGGCTAAGTTTACCGATTCATGGGCTGAGATGCTTGGGACCCACAGAACATCAGGATGAGAAGTGAACATCTGGGTAGGTGTACCCTGGTATGTAGACCTTGCATCTAGATAGCTAGTTGGAAATTCTTCTTTTCTTCTAGCTCTCCAAAGCCTATTTCTGGAGCTTTCTATTTTCGAGGTATTCCTAACGGAGTCTCAAATGCATCACTGAAATCATGAAATTTTCCTTCTTGTTGTTGTGCAGTGGTGGTTGGGAGATAGATAGATGCCTCTTGATACTGTAATCAGGCTTTTTTTAAACCCCTTTTTAAGGATTTAGATGTGCTTCTTTTCATCTTTGAACTGCAGAAATATTTCTATCCTGCTTCAATGATGAAATTTGAAATTGTGATGGAAAGAGATGAATTGTGATAATATTATGCTTACAAATGGGAATTCTTACAAAAGCACTATCTCCCTGTCTGCTGTTTGTGGAGGTTATTTTAAGTCCTCACTCACGCTGACTTTGCTTTCTGACTTGTTTATATTCTCAGAGTATAAAAATACAGTAGTCAGAAAGCTCCTCTCGGGGAGTCTGCATTTAGTTCTTGTTGGAGGATTCCTTTCTAAATGGACTCTGGTATCCTTTTAACACTCACATTGTTTGCCGAAATCCGAGCTGCCCAGGGAAATTAGAGCAGTTAATTTAATACCATGAACGTTTGGGGGCTTCTCGCCTTATTCACAGGCAGGAGAGTGTAAATCACATTGAGTATTCTGTATAAAGTAAGAGGACAATGAAAGTCGCCTCCAAAACATAAACAGCCAACCTTTCCTCCATCCACTGCCTTCCTGCTCTCCACCTTTAGTCTGCGCCCTTTCTTCCAAGCGACCTTCCCAAATGCTGGCTAGCAGAGATCTGTGTGGCAGAAAGGCGGCCCCCCATGTGCTCGTGAAGGGAATGCTCCGTCATTATTGTTAGTGCTGGGGCCATAGGGCCACAGCCAGAACACTGTTGCTCGTGGCTTAGAGCTTTCTTCCATATATTTTGAGCCCAGCCGTGTCACACTTGCACTAGAGGGGCTCATTCTGCAGCCATACGTGACCAGCTGTGGAGTCCCTGGCACTGGGCAAGGCATGGGGGTAGGTTATTTCGTGTGGCAAGAAGAAAAGATTAAAGCAAAAGAAAAAAAAAGAAGAAGAAGAAGAAAAGATTCAGTAGCAGTACAAAACACACTTCTGATTGCCAAGGAAAAATAGAAAAAGAGCTACCAGGTACTTTCAGATGGCTGAGTTCTTAGTGCTCCCGTTTCCGAAGTTCCTTTTGTACCTGCCTCCTGAGTAACGGTGTGTGGAGTGGGCAATGGGCTTTTTTGATTTGTTTTTAAGAGGTTCTTTGCATGAGTCTTTTCAAAGGCACAATATCGACCTTTGACGTGAGAGCTTAGAGCATAGTCGGCAGTCTCCATCCACCCCCAGAAGCAAACTGCTAAGTCAAATGCTTTGGCCTTAGCTCTGGAAGGTTCTCTATGTGCCTATTTCACTTCTCTCCCAACACCCACAAAAAGAGGCTGGGTTTGCTTTTATTTCGCCTCCCCTCTCCCGTGCTTCAGGACTAACTTGTGTGTGTCTGAGATGTAATTCTGAAAGAAAACGAAAACTTTTCGGATCCAAGTGTGTATTTACTTTGTTTTAGGGACCTAGATTATTTGCAGGAAATATCAGAATTGATTGCAGACAATTAATGAGCATTTCATGAACGCTCTGATGCTCAGTGCCATGGAGATGTAATAGCTGGGAAGTGAAGTAACTCGGGTTTTCGTTTCCTGACAGGACCCTCGCAGGCCTTTACCCCGTAGATTTCTGTAACGAATGATGCATCTTGGGAAGGACTCTGACCACCAAGGCAGGGATACTGTTTATCTGTGGCTCGAATGAAAGGAGACAATCTTGCTTATAATAAATGTCTTCTAGAAAAGCACACTTCAGCATAAATATTTTAAAATTTGATACATTTCATGTGCTCCAAAATACTCTATAAAATACACCCACAGAGATGCTTATATTAAAGCTTGGTTTTCCCCATTATTCATGAAGAACTAGGTGTCGACTTGTGCCACCCCGTGAAACTATTTAAACATCACATAATTGATAACGTACTGGAGATCTCTGCTTTTAGCCTTAGAATGAGCAGCGTCCTCTCAGAGACTCTGTCTCCACTGCTCTGTATCCTGAGTGGCAGGACCCTGATGGGAGACTGACTAGTGGATTTTTTTTTTTTTTTTTTTTTTTTTTTGCTGTACGCGGGCCACTCACTGCTGTGGCCTCCCCCATTGCGGAGCACAGGCTCCGGATGCTCAGGCCCAGTGGCCATGGCTCACGGGCCCAGCCGCTCCGCGGCATGTGGGATCCCCCCGGACCGGGGCACGAACCCGTGTCCCCTGCATCGGCAGGCGGACTCTCAACCACTGCGCCACCAGGGAAGCCCAGACTAGTGGATTTTTTAAAATCTTTTGCACATCTCCTTCCCCCCCACCCTTTTTAATTTCTTTCTACCACTTCATTTTTTCTCTTCTTTCTATGAGTTTCTTCTCCCCTGCAAGTTACATACTTTTCATGTAAAAGTGTACATTTAGAGTATCCTGTTTGGTTTCTGGTGCACTCATAAAGAAAAGGAATAGAAAACGCTTCACAAGTCCGGCAAATAAATAATATTCTAATAGCCAGGACCTCTCTAAAATGTCTGCACAAAAGCAGGTGCACCACAAACTGCCCCAGACTTCCCAATTGGATGATTTAGGTACTTTTCTACTTAGGCGGATGGTACCACTTTTGCCGAATTCAGCATGTTCAATGAACAATTTCTTGGACCCAAAAGCCAGCTCCACTGCATTTCTGCTTGGTAAGGTTTGGCGGCCTTGGCGTGGAGCAAGGGTTGTTGATTCATTGGCACTTAAACGCTGATAAATCTAGAAGTTGGGCAGTGGTAGCAGGCTGCCTTAACAGAACCTTTGCGGGGAATCAGTGGCCCCAACGCTTACAGGAGCTCTACAGAAAGGCCACTCAGTAAACTCTCGTTAAGGGAAGAATTCAGGGTAGCAGGAACTACTCTGAGATCCCGTGTGATTTGGCGTCAGCGAGGACTTTGAACGCTAGATGTAGAATTTGTCAACCTACGGAGTGCTTCTGCTTCTTGAGATACCCATTTCCTGCTAATTCTATAATCCTAAACACCTAGTGTGTTGTATCGGGAACGTCTTTTGAGATGGTTCCATTCCGCATGAGACCGCGGCAGAGCCCGTCTGCCGTGATGCTCTCCATCGCTCTGATTCTACGTGTTTCATTCCTGCGTATTTATGCAATCCCGCATCTATATATTTTTTCAGTGATAATAGGATTTTAATTGTGATTCCACCTTCCTTCGGCAGAATATAAAATGCTCCAAGAGGGCTACCAGAGGCAGCTTTGATACGTCTTCTGCAGAGAGTTGTCTTGGAATAGATTAGCACAAGTTTCAAGTGAAAATTCCAGCGTCAGGAGAACCCTCCACTTGAGAGGGGCTGATTTTATCTGAGACAAAAGAAAGAAAAAGGAGCCTAGGAGGGAGTTTTTCAACACAGTCACACTTCTTTCTTTTTTGTTTCTTTTTCTTTTTTTTAATCGGAGTATAATCGCTTTACAATACTTTTTTCCAGTCACACTTTTCTCCTGGCCCCCAGCATAAATTATATTTTGTGTGTGTTCCGCACACAAAATATAAGACAGCCTGGTGATAATAACCATTTTCTATATAACATCTTTTTTTTTTAATTAAATTAAATTTTATATATATATATATATATAATAGATGATATTTAAGTTGGGGTGTGGTCATGGTAAATCTTCTGACTTACACGTCAGGCATTTGAGATAGTGGAATCTATTTGTTATCCTTCAACTAGAATAACCTCAGTCCCCAGCTGGAATATATATTAGTCAAGGCATCTTCTTAAAAGACATGATTTCCGTGCTCAGAAGATGGAAAGGGACATAAGAAGAAAAAGTCCTGAAATAGGTGCATTTAATTCTCCCCAATTTAAATTTAAGTGGTATATCTTTAAGGCAATAATGATAGTCCTTTTTTCCCGCATCCGGAACGCTTCCATCAATGAATTTCTTTAATGTTGATGATGCTTGGTGCGGTTTGAGGGAATCTGTATTTAGTCAGAAAATACTTCAATAGAATGACCTACCAGATGGGCCCCATAACAAAGCACAGAGGCATCAAACCACCACAGACATTTGGTGCTTAGAATAATAAAAAGACTATAAAATTAGATTAGTTGAGTCTAATTTGGAATTGGTATATTCCCCATGCACCCTCGCTGCTCTTGGGCAGATAAAGCCTTGAGATTTAGCACTGTGTCAGAGCAGAAGACCGCAACTTCCAGTAAAAGGGAGACAGGGAGAGGGAGAGAGGGAAAAAAAAGCATTCTGGGAGGTCACGGAGGGCAGAGCAGTGACCTCCAATGATTTACAGGCCTTTAGCTTAATGAAATTGTTTCAGTGACATGACGGTAAGAGCTCGTAATGGATTGGATGCCCTAATGTAATGAAATTACTCCCTTCTGCCTAAAAAAAAAAAATGCGCAATTAATATTTACTGAGACCTGACAGCCTTTGGTGCGCTCGTCTGTGTAGTTCCCTCAGACAGTCAGAGAGGAGAGACAGCAGCGTGGCAGACAGGCTGGCTCTGCACGAGCTCCTGGCGGGGACGAGCAGAGCCGGCGAGGGTGGAGGGACAGGCGCTCTGGGGACCAGGGACACCCGGTCCAGACTGCCCAGCTCCTCGGCACGGCCCCCACTCAGCCTTCATGCTCTTCCCTTGCTTTTCCACAGGCAACTAGACAACAACCGCATCACCTGCATTGAAGATGGAGCCTTCCGAGCGCTGCGTGATTTAGAGATCCTGTGAGTTGATTTTGCGATCGCTGCCTGTGTGCGTGTGCGTGCGTGTGTGTGTGTCCGAGTGAGGAGGAGAGAGGGGGAGTGTGTGTGCCTGGGGGGTCCGTGTGGATGCATTTCTGTGTCTTCTGCTGCAGTGCTATTAAAATTGCGAACCGGGAGATCCCTCCGGCTCACCTTGGCCAAAGTGTTTGCAGGCAGCAAAGTGGGATTTCTCTCCTCCCACAAACTGGGGTTACTGCTAATTAAGTCTCAGTTGAGTCCTTTCTCCCCCGATGCTCCCGCGGTATTTGTTGCTGGGTGAAACAGATGGGCTGGCGTAGACCCCCAGCGCCTGCCAGAGCAATCAGGGAGCGTCTGAGTGTGGGCTTACTTATGGAGAGGCAGGTTACAGGTCTGGGAAATGAGAAAGGGGTAGCACCAGGGGGTCGGCTGGAATTACCCAGAATCAGAAAGGGACTTTAACACGGGACCAGGGGGAATGCCAAACAGCCTGGTAAAGTCCAGTCATTGCTGTTACACTTGAGATCACATCTCAGGATTAAATCCAAACTTTAAGCAGTAACCTTAAAGTGACAAGGACTGGGGGGGGGGGGAGATGAGAGGAGGTGCACCCCTCCCCAGAAGACCACCCTGCATACCTTGTCTAGGAAAAATGTGTAGCCGCCCTTCTGTGTTCTGGATTTTCAGATGGGTCCAGCTAAGGACACCTGATTTCCAAGGGGGAAAGTCGGCTAGGAGGCATCCTGGGGTCAAACTCAAATTGAATTGTGTGAGAAAACATTTTGATTGTCCTCCCGCATGCCCCAACTACACTTCCAGCTGTCCCTGATTTGGGGAAACCTGGAGAGGAAGGCAATACAGCCTAGCAGAACTTGCTTCGGGAGACGTGCGGTTCGGTCCTGACTCAGCCCCTCGATTAGCTGTGTGACCTTGGGCAAGTCCCTTCTGTGCTTGGACCCTCAGCTTCTCATTTGAAAAATGAAGGGGACGGTTGCTTTATCTTGGGGGTGACTTCCCCTTTCCAAGTTCTGTAACTGCTTGCTTCTAAAAATAACTCTGATGCTACAGTTCTAGCCAGAATGATAAGCATAGGATGTGTTGAGCATCCCCCTGAAAATTAAATAAATAAATAAATAATAAATAAATTACGTAGTCACCAGGTTACATATCTCTGACTTCCAGAAGAATGAATAAATGTCAAACAAATGAAAGAACAAGTACATTAACATGTCCCTTTGTCCATAAGGGAAGGAAGGTCCTCCTTCCACCATCCTTTTCACCTGGCCCTGCAGACAGTAGCAATGGGTTGGAGACATCCTCTTCACGTTGTGTGAGGGGAAGGTAATTCCAAGAGGAATCACGGGAAATCAAAGAGGATGCTGATGCTGCAAGCTGCTGGAAATTGGATGAAAACCGAGAATTCCCGGTACAGAAAAGGCAGGACCCACAGCCAGAGAGGTGGGGTTGTCATTCCTAAGATTGATGGTCTCTCCTCACCCAAACTCTGACCCCGGAACCGGCACCAAATGTGTGTCTGCTAGGGAGAGGATGCCAGCCCAAATTTAGTAACCCAGGACTCCTCTTAGCAAGAGGCTGGAGCTGAGAAGGGTAGGCTCGATTTTCCCTGCCTGCAAAAAAAGCCTCTGTAGAGAGGGCTACTAGGAGCATATCACCTTCTTCTTGAGAAGGATGAGAAAATTCCCTGGGAAGAGACCAGGAAATGGAAGTCACCAGCTGCCACAAAACAGCTGTGACCACCTGACAGCCCACATGTTAGTTCTCTCAACTTAGAGTGGTGTCATCTTGCCTCACCAGGAAGGCTGTCTTCGGGGAGAGAGAAGGGCTGTACAGTCAGACACGCCTGGGTGTGGAATCCCGAATGCGGTGGCACTTTGGCCAAGCTACTCCACCTCTCTGAGTCTGTTTCTTTAACTTTAAGAGGAGATGCCCTATATACTACATAGGAGGGGATCTCTAAATGATGTCCTCTCCACCTCCCTAACTTTCTCCCCACCATGCCCTCATCTCCATCAGACTCCTGTCCAGGACAGAATTGGATTGCCCCTCTCTACTCTGATATTTGCTATCAAAATATATATTTATATTTTATGCAGATACACCAGGTCTCTCAAACTTGAAGCTTAAAAACCCAGGATGGAAAAAAAAAAGTTCTCTTTCCCCATCGTTATAAAGACCCCCCAGGATCTGATTAGTTTATCTTCTCAATTCCAAACAAAGCTAGATCAATAGCTTTTTTTTTTTTTTTTTTTTTTTTTTAGCGGTACATGGGCCTCTCACTGCTGTGGCCTGTCCCGTTGCGGAGCACAGACTCCGGACGCGCAGGCTCAGCGGCCATGGCTCACGGGCCCAGCCGCTCCACAGCACGTGGGATCTTCCCGGACCGGGGCACGAACCCGTGTCCCCTGCATCGGCAGGCGGACTCTCAACCACTGCGCCACCAGGGAAGCCCAACAGCTTTGTTTTAAAGACACCCTCATTTGGCTTCACATGGCTAAGCACTTAAAATTAGTCATAATCAAGTATTCCATGGGTTTTTAATTTCCAGCAGAGGCACACAGCTTTGGAACCATCCGTCTTCATGGTGAGCCATTCTGAAATTGGCTGGAGCTGACATCTCCATTTAAAGAACCTCCCCGCCCTAACCCCAGACCTTCCAAATCTCATCTACGCATTGACATTGTATAATACTTCTCTGTAATCACAACTTAGACACCATAAAGAAACTTGACAATGAAATAATAAATAGGAACTAAGTGAGGGCATCATACATTAACTTAATAAATTCTTCAGAGAGAGAGACAGAGACAGGGGGCAGGAGGGAATTCAAAACACTCTGTCCGCACAAAGGTCATCTCTAAGTATCTCAAGCTTTTAAAGTCTGCAAGCCAAGAAGACAAAATATAGTATTTCGGGTGTGTTTTCTCTCTGACACTAGGCAGCATGAAGTGCAAAATAAGGAAAGACTCCTGATTACCTCATGGAAAGCTCTCTCAAAATTAACTTAAGTTTAGGGACAAAAACTACTAGTGAAAATATTTCACATGGGATCACCCTGTTATTCCATCCTTTCTGTGGATGGAAATGCTATAAAACCTCTTTCTATCCAGTCTGAGGTTGGTTGCACTGAACCTAGAGGGTGAGTCTGGGCGGGAACCCCTAGCAGTAGGAACTGTGCAACATTGGGAAAGACTGTGAAATCTGCCCACCTCAACCTCATTTTTGACTCATGCCCAATGGCAGATGTCCAGCACAGAGTATGGTAGACAAAGGAAGAGAGCCACCACCCTCCCCTTTTCAGGTAGCCAGAAAAGGGAGTGAGAAGGAAAGCATAGTACGGGCGAAGCAAGTGATAATAGTGGCGTTTGTTGTGCAGTTACTAGTACCCAGCACCAAAAGCAGTACTTTTACATCGTTATCTCTTTGCATGCTGACAACCCCTCCGTGAAACTGTTAGTGTCACCCTCCTTTTACAGAGAGATACCCATTTCAGAGAAGCCAAGTAACTGCTTAACTAGCCAGCCGCAGAACCTGTGTAATTAACCCTTCTACCAAGCTGCCTTTCTGATCTGTGTTGCTAAGGCTCTCGTGGTGTTGGCTGCCCTGAAGCATGGCCAACGTGTGCCGCAGGGTGGTGTGAACTGGCCCCAAGAGCTGGTCTAGGCAAGCTATCAGTGACTCGTGGTCCTGCCGAGGAGAATGCCAGAGCCTCCCGCAGCTTGTAAAATTGTCATTCCCTTTACCCAGGGATGGCTCCCCACAAAGTTGAAGGTAAATCAGACTCACAGGGGAAAGAAAATCATCCTGCTTTTTCACTGACTTACATTCTAGTCCCAACGATGACTTATTCTCACTTCTGGACATCACCGGTTGATTTTTGGTACTCCACGGTGCTCCGTTCTCTAGACCTCCCTAAAATACAGCCGCAACTTTCTGTATGGAGCTTAAGGTTCTTAACTGAGGGACCTTGCTTTCTGTGAGTCAGACGCCCTTCTGTTACACAAATCATGGACCATTCATTTCTGCTTGATCTGTACACTTGGCGGTTCGCGTACTAGGTTTTCTCTGAGTAAGGCGTGTTTAAGCCACGGTCGAATATGCCAAGACTGCGTTTCCCTGGCTGGTCAGGAATCATTTGTGGAGGGACTCTGAGCCCTGGGTTTCTAGCCCCCGTCAGCTAGGTAGAGGACAGCCAGGCGTGTCACCAGTTTTACCAGGCTCCTCTCTCCCCGACATGCCATCTTGGGTCGGAAAAATGTTCAATGGGGAAAAAATTAAGAGTATGGACAAATGAAACAAAAATGAGACAACCTAGTTAATAAATTATTTAATTTTGTTTCAACAGTATTGCAGGAGAAGGGAAGAGATTCTCAGACATTGTCTCCTGACTACTTGTAGCAAATCAGAAGTTCAGTAGATATGCTACCAAAAATGCCAGGCTAAAGATGTCAGGAACACATCCTGAAAGCGCTTTCCGTGAGTGGTCTGCCCTTGATAAATCACTAGTACTGGCCAAATTTCACGTAGATGTGACAGGTCTGCAGATAACCCGCGAATGCTGTTTTGAAAGCCTCACTCCCATTTATGTCACTTACCAATTTTGGAAGTTCAGTGACATCATCATAGGCTGGTTCTGGAAGGACCTTAGCTGTCTCCAGGATGACCTCTTATTGTTGAGATAAGGCACAGAGAGGTTGAGAGCAGGGTCGGGACTAGAGTGGGGCCCGCCTCCTAACATTCTGTACCCAGGGCACCCCACTTCCCTCACCCAAGTCCTAGCCCTGGCTAGGAGACTAGACAAGGGCGACAGCAAGTTAGCGGTAGCAAAGGACTAGAACCTGGATCTCCGGACCCCTGATCCCATGTTCTTTGCCCACAGTGGGCACCTGCAGGCAGTTAGGCTGTTTAGAAGAAATCCCCTGGTAAGACTGGGGATCCTAAGCACAGTTGTCCTTTCAAACCTCATCATTAAATGTTTTATATTATTTAGCAGGTTGGGGGAGGACAAACTTTAGTCCATGACAGAATCAAAGAAAGATTCTGCTTTCAGCTCCCTCGAAACCAGAGGTTGCAAACTAGATCACAGACTACATTGTGGCCACAGATGAGGGTTTTTTTAATCCCGTGGAGTGATTTTTACCTTTTTTTTTTTTTTTGCGGTACGCAGGCCTCTCACTGTGTGGCCTCTCCCGTTGCGGAGCACAGGCTCCGGACGCGCAGGCTCAGCGGCCATGGCTCACGGGCCCAGCCGCTCCACGGCATGTGGGATCTTCCCAGACCTGGGCACGAACCCATGTGCCCTGCATCGGCAGGCGGACTCTCAACCACTGCGCCACCAGGGAAACCCTACCATTTTAAATTAGCATTTCATATTGCAAATTGATGCTATTTTTTGTAAAAGTCCAGAATTCCAGCTTTGGTTTTTGGTGAACCAGAAACATTGGCAACCCTGAGCTGCATTCCTGCATTGCAACAGTCAGCTGTGACTGAAAAGCACATACCCTCCGTAGATGGGGTATGTAGACTCCACTTTCCCACTGACCTTCCCCCATTTCAGTTACCTGCCAACCCACGCAGCCCCTGCTTTAATCCAGCCAAGAAGCAAGGATGCACTGTGTGCCACCATAGTGCCAGATACCAGGGACAGTAAAGCTTTAAATGAGCAGGTCCTCTGGCAGATCAAACTCTAAAGGCGAGAGCTTACCAGAATTGTTGAATAGACAAGCACAGACAGAGCTAAGTAATGGGGAGTCGAAGACTCCCAGACTGGACAGGGGTACCTCAGAAGCCATCAGGTGCCCATGAGACATGATGTCTCATGTCTCATCTTCTGGGAAGTTCTTCTCAGGAGTTGAGCTTGCCTCCAAATTCCCTTTGACTCTAAAAGAATTGTAATTGGGTTTATTCACATGATGAGAAGCAAGAGACAAATACCTCCCACCCTGTTTCTTGCTCCCTAGACCCCAGCATCAGCCTGGGTAATGAGCTCCCTTTCAGTCCACGTTTAGAGAAGAGAGAGTTGAGTTAAAACGGTGATGTGAATTAACCAGACTTGTAGCATAGTTCTACTTGAACCACCTCTAGGCAAGTATGACGTGGCCTGACCCTGAGCCCTACTTGTAGATACAGAAAATGAATGTAAAAGAAAGTCCTTTTTTGATACAAGAAGGCAGTGAAAAGAAATTGACACCAGTCCTGATACCCAGATCAGGGTGTGCTCACTCTCCTAGCACAGGGTGGTTGTCCCAGCTGCAGGGTGCTGGATACTGGGTGTTGGGACATTTATAGACATGGTTGGTCCAGTTCAGAAAACCCAGCGCTTAATGCAAGTAGTGGCGTGTCCTCCACTTCAAATGACCTTCCTCTGGATATGGAACCAGATGCTCTGATTAACAAATAATAATAATGTGTTGATATATAATGCAATGATATCATACCAATTATTAGTATAGTTATTATAAATATTATAATTATTGTTATAGCCTCCATGTTTTAGCATCTTCTATCTTCCAGGCCCTGTGATAAGATATCAGAATGCAGCATTTTACATAACCCCGTTCTACACCCTTACGAGGTAGATTCTGGTAATTTCCTCATTTTACCAGTGAGGAAACTGAGGCTTGGAGAAGTTGAATAACTTGCCCAGGGTTACACGGATAAGGACAAGAAGGGGATTGCTCTTCAGTATCAAATCCCCTGCACTTAACTGCTCTGCTACCAAAAAAAATTAAAATTAAAAAGTACATCCTAGGGGCTTCCCTGGTGGCGCAGTGGTTGAGAGTCCGCCTGCCGATGCAAGGGACACGGGTTCGTGCCCCGGTCCGGGAAGATCCCACATGCCGCGGAGTGCCTGGGCCCGTGAGCCATGGCCTCTGAGCCTGCGCGTCCGGAGCTTGTGCTCCGCAACGGGAGAGGCCACAACAGTGAGAGGCCCGCGAACCGCAAGAAAAAAAATAAATAAAAGTACATCCTAGAGAAACAATTATATGCATTAGTGAGATTATTCACTGTAGTAAATGCCCAGAATAATTCAGGAAACACAGACTTTCTTTTTGAAAAGTTGCCCCCTAGGGTGCTCAGATCTAAACCTATGACTTCAGCTTAATCAGCATCACATCCCGTTCCACGACACTGCCCCAGACATGGCAGGAGGCAAAGGCTGAGCTGCTGGAGTTACAGTCCTCCCTTAGCACTGGTTGCCAAACCAGCTCCACCAAACTGAATGGTTTGGGGTTCATTTCCTTGAAAAAGAGAAACATTCTTACCAATTCTTAGGCTAGTTTTGGGGTTTAAAGGAGATACCTCAGTCGTATGTCTAACAGATGCCGCATCAGGACGCTCATAAAAATCAAAGTCAGAGAATACTCCTATACTGTTCACTGCCTTGCAGAAACCTGGCACATAGTAGGTGGTCAGTTAAAGTTCATGGAACCAAATTGAGTTGAAATTACCAGTCGGCTCTCTGCATCCTCTGGTGCCGTATCCAGCGGATCCCAGATCCCCGCGGATCAGTCCGCTATTGGTTAAATCCGGGATGCGGCACCCGTGGATGCAGAGGGTCGGTTGTAATTAATTGAATTTGAAGCTTACCCCACCCCAGTCTCTAGATTCTCTGTTTTGACGTGACCCTGAACAGAACTAAGGTTGTGGTTGTCCCAGAATTATTTTAGATGTTGAACAATGTAGTATTTTACTGAAACATTTCTCACATGACCTTTGGTTTTTTTATCCCTTTAGCTAAGTGGTGATTTTTTTTCTTTTTCTTTTTAATAATGAACAAAATTATAGCCACAGTGAAATTTGGTGTTTTCTAACAGAGACAAGATTCATTTTCATTTATTTACAAAATTTTCACCTGGGTTTCTCTGGGAGATGCAAACATTTTATTTGTTTCAACAGCCTTCCGAATCAGGGTGTTTAATCCTGACGTAGCTTTGAATATAGAACTGTCATTGCTTAATGAAAGTCTTAAAATATCTCCAGAATATAATTTTTTGGGTACTGTGCTGCAAATTGTGATTTGTTGAGGCAATTAGGATTAAATTTGTACTTTGTGGAAAACATAGTTAACTTCCATTCAACCCTCAAAGTACTAGGAAGAGAACTGGGTTTCCCATAAATGCACACCCCTCCTTCATAGTCACCCAGACTGGGAGCTGGATCATAGTCAAGCTCTTAAAATGACAAACTTGATTTTGAGAACATCAGCTTAAGGAAAAAGTGAACATTTCTTTGAAATGTAAAATAATCTTTTCCATTTAATTAAGCAGCCCTTGGGTTTCCCTGGTGGCGCAGTGGTTGAGAGTCCGCCTGCCGATGCAGGGGACGCGGGTTCGTGCCCCGGTCCGGGAAGATCCCACGTGCCGCGGAGCGGCTGGGCCCGTGAGCCATGGCCGCTGAGCGTCCGGAGCCTGTGCTCCGCAACGGGAGAGGCCACAACAGTGAGAGGCCCGCGTACCGCAAAAAAAAAAAAGTAGCCCTTTAATAGTTCAAGAAACTAGAATCTGGGGGGTTCTGGTGGTTTCCATTTTATTTCATTTTCCTGTTCACTAAAGGCTAGTTTAGTTTCTGAATTGAAAATGTATTGCTCTTCATTCCTGAATTGAGAGGATATGGTGAAGATCATTGAATCGTTCCTCACCAACAGAGAGTCTTGAATCAGTAAGACTCCCGCTGTCAGCATCTCCTATGAGCAGTACTTAGGTGGAATCAGGTAACAGTCTTGCTGTCCCCAAGGGCTGTAGACTACAGCCACTAGGTCTCTGGGCTGAAATTCTGGCCTGACAAACTAGGTTTGGGGGCAGCCTTTAGGTTTGCTTTGTCCCACCTAAAACAAAATGGGAAAATACCTTTGCATCTTTGAAAAAAATATCCTAGAGGGTTTTCTCTCAGGAGCATGTGGCTGGTGAGGAAATGCCTCAGAGCTGCCAAACGCATTCAGGGGTCAGTTCACTCCCGAAACAGAGCTTCTATGCTGATTTGAAAAGGCGCTCCTGTGCCGATGGTCAGACACTACCCTTTCTCCATGCCCCAGCTGCCAACAGTGGCTTTGGTGACCAGTGTTTGAGCACCTTTTGTACCTTGCCCCTTATCAGCTCTTGAATGCCCTTCAAACCTGCCTATGACTGATGCTGCCACTTCCATCCAGGGTGTGGAATATTGGATGGCGTGGCTTACCTATGGCCAAGAGTCCATTACTCTACAGAACTGGGTCCTGAAAGCCAAGATCCTAGGAAATTGATCCCTCCTGTCACTTGGCTTTATGGAGGGGAGGAGAGCATGGAGAAGACAGAGAGACACAGAGCTGGGGAGAATCAGAGCATCGTTTTTACCTTTCCCTGAGCTTTCACTTCCTATCTTTGAAGGCTCACACGAGTAAGGGATGTTGAGGAGGAGGGATGAAGGGAATAATGGTTCTATTTCTCCAAGGCCATCTTTGGACTCACTGTAGAAAAGCTGTAGAGAGCCCATTCTCTTTTGAGGACCCCGGCTATCAGCTCTGTTTTATCGATTGATTTCTTTCTGTTTTTTAATTTTTTGGTCTTTCCAATGTTTAAAAATATTAGAATTCATTCCCAACACTTAACTCCTGGGTAATTTTATAGAAAAGTATATGATTTCAACTTCCCTTGAATATTTAGAAGCTGTGGCAGCCCTGGGTTGACATGTGGCTATGACACTCCGGAGCAGCATTGTGCACTAAAGCAGCCGTCCCCAACCTATTTGGCACCAGGGACCGGTTTCGTGGAAGACAATTTTTCCACGCAAGGGAATAGGGGGTGGGCAGGGGATGGTTCAGGCCGTAATGTGAGCGATGGGGAGCAATGGGGAGCAGCAGATGAGGCCTGTCTGTCACCACTCACCTCCTGCTGTGCGGCCCGGTTTCTAACAGGCTGAGGCCGGGTACCGTTCCGCGGCCTGGGGGTCGGGAACCCCTGCACTAAAGGACTCTCTGTGATGAAGGAAACGTTTCATATCTGAGCTGTCCAGTATGATAGCCACTAGCCACATGTGACTCTAGAGCACGTGAAAGGTGGCTAGTGCAACTAAGAAACTAAATGTTTAGCTTTGTTTAATTTTACTCGATATGAATTTAAATTGCCACACGTAGCTTGTGGCTGCCTGATCGGATAGTGCAGGTTTAGAGCTGAGGGGCAAGGACCGCATTTGGACAGGGCATGCCCTCTGCAAATCTCCATAGCTGCCACCAGGCCAGCTCTCCTGCCTGCCCCGCTCCAAACCCCTGGAGCCATTTCACATCCACTAATAAGCACAGTGTTTAAACGGTATATTTTCTGAAGCTAGGTACTTTGAAATACCTGCCACTCCCCTCACCTCCCCCCCGCCACTCTGCCCTTTCTCTCTCTTAATTTAAACATCTGGATCTTATACCCCCAAAAGACCTATTTTCACTGAAGCCCAGGAGTAGGCTTATTAAAACCGTCTCCCATCAAAGCAAAACTCTCTCTGAGTGAATGAGTTTCTGGATCCCAATTATTCACTTCTCTCAGCTCTGCAAATGACTTCCACAAAGTCAACTAGGGAGGAAAATCACTCCCATTGTCTAGACCCATCGCTTCTCCATACATAAGGGGAAGATGTGGCAGGCAGTTAGGGAAACAAGCCCATTAACCCCGCAGAAGCTGAGCCTGATGTCTGCATAAAGAGAGAAAGAAAAAGCCGACCCCGTGCAACTATTTTCAGATGCTTCACAGCGGGGGCTGGTTGCAGCTTTCAGAGTTTGGTCAGATGTCCTGTCTTTATGCAGACCTGGATAGATCTGGGCATCCACAATCCCTTCCACCACCTTCTGGAAAACTACTCCCATTTCCAGAAATGCCATTTTAGAGCCAACATCAGCCCAAGTGAAATTGGAGAGTGGAACTGCAGGCTCCGGGAGAAGACCCTGGAGGTCAACTGGTCCCACCACTTCATCTGAAGAGAAAGAAACTCCCCAGAAAGGTTAAGTGACTTGCCCACAGCTGTAGGAAAATTTCACGGAAGAACCAGGCCAGAAAATGGGTCTGTTGACTGTTACCTAATGCTGTATATTGCCATCTAAGCTTTCCCTATATTAGCAGGCAGGAAACAAAAATTAGTGGAGCCAGCCTCTATGTCCTATCCATCTCACCATCCCTTAATCTCCAGCGTTTTACCAGAGGGAACATTTTACCTTCAACACGGGGAACACACCCTCCCTTTCTAGAGCCTTCCAGTCCTGCAGCCACTGCTTGGGGGATACCGGTACCCCAGTCAGAGGGCAGTCTGGGAAGAGATCAAATTCTGCATCATTGATCCCAGCTAGCAGGGGTGACCCAAGGCCCTATGAGTGAGCACCAAGGACCCCCGTCTTTGAGCCTTAAATAGCCCGAAGTGTAAACTCTACCCAGTTCCCTGAGAGAGTCCTTCCCTTACAAACATCAGCAGGTAAAAACAAGTTCCCTCTGACATCTCAGCCCAAGAGCAGAGCCTCCTTCCGGCACGCTGTATAGTTTTTTCTGCTGACAGCTCTGAAGTGGCTAAGTTCCAAACCGTCCACGAGAAACGACTTACATGTTTATAGCCACAGAGCTGATGGGTAGCAAACAGGAACCAGACAAGAGTGCACAGACCTGGTGGAACACAGTTCTACCCTATACACAGACACTTCTTCAGGGCCCTTTGTCCCCGAGTAATGATGGCTGGGGGGGAAGCATTGAATATCAATTTTCAACCGTTTAAAGGTAGTCGGTTTGAATAGTAGGTTCCTGGGGCGTGCCTTAGCCAGAGCCTGCCCTTCAGGAGATGCGGTATGGGAAGAAGGCTTTAACCAACACAGCACCACAATGCCATTAAAATACTTTGATGATTTATTTATTTATATAGCCCACGTGTGCTATATAGATGTTAAATATCTGTATTTGATTCAGATTGTTAAAGTAATCCGTTTGGTTCAGAGACTGAAAACTGGCTTCTGCAAGCCAAATCCAGCCCCTGGGTACGTTTCCTTTGTGACTTTAGCTCCTTCAGGCGATTTAATGACCAATATGGAGGAACAAGGAGATTTCACGTAAAAATTCTAGATGTCTGGCTTTCTCTTTAACAAAAGGAGAAAACTGGCGGCACTGCACCCATATTCCAGCGTAGCAGCAGACCTTTGAAACGAGAAGCGATGGTCCCGAGTAGTAGAGTTGTGTTTACGCACAGTTCCGTTCCTCAGCTATCAAGCCTCGCTCCTGTAGGCAATTGACTTTGTACTCCCAGATCAGCCCAGAAGGCGGTTTAGAGTGGAAATTTACTTTTTATCGAAAGATGCCAAAAGCGTGACCCTTCGCATTTGGAAACTCACCCATTCCTTCAGTAAATATTTATTGAGTCATCCTTTGTGCCAAACACAGAGCTAGGTCCTGCCTACACAGCGGGGGATAAAACAGACGTGCTGTCTTCCGCCTCTTAGTGTACACGTTCGTGGGTATTTAAGAACTTTCCCCTTCTTCCTCTCTTCCTGGCTCAAAGGCAGCTGAGGTGGCACTGTCTGTTTCTCTCCCTCTCAATTACAAACTCATCTATCCAGTCATGTAAGTTGGAGGTCATTCTTTCACCCCCAGCAGACATCTTGCACACTGGAAAGTGCCTGGTTTCTAAATAATATAGTAGACAAGATTGATTGTCCAGGCTCCCAGTTTACAGATGATGGAATAGAATTAGGAGACTGAGGCCATCTCATTCATGTTGTCGTTTAAGGTACATTTTACAATTCAGTTGGTCATTGGGAGGCAGTTGAATCATGCCGCCTCACCACTAGGCAGTATCTGTGATGATCTCAGTAAACGAGTAAGGCGTTCTTCAGAATCCAGGAACCAAAAACACTGGAGCATCACGAATACTTACACCGCAAGCATCTGACTGAGCAATGGTGGGATTTGAAGATTCATCTTTCTCTTTTGCCCTTCCACTTTTTACATTTATTTTGCAGGCATCTTTTTTTTTTTTTTTTTTTTTTTTAACACTGAGGCTCCGCTGGGTGGATGGAGATGAGTTTCTGCCTGTCATAATATGAACGTATAATGAAGGCAGGACCAAAGACAAGCCCTTTTGTTAAGGAATCCATATCATCAGAGGCCCCAATTGGCAGCTGATTGTGTTTATTTATTTCTGTAGGTTTTACACGACACCTGGAGACCATTTAAAATGTTACTTGGCGGTGAGAGCTCTGTGTTTAAAAATAACGCTCACCCAGTGCCAAATCACTTTAGAGTCGGGTACAAATATTGAGACAAAAACCCCAGCTGTTATTGCTTTGGCTGCTAATTTGAGGTGTCAAATGAGAGCCCGACTGCTATACGTCAGTGAATAAGGCCCCTTGTGAGGTCATTATGTTTTCTAACAGTTGAGAGTAATGGGCTGATCCGTGCAGCATCAGTTGTTTTCATTATATGCCCACACAATGGTTATGAGCTTTAATTTAAACGGTCCTCAGGGAGATGAGGGAAATCGGTATTAGGCAGCACCCATGATAGTCCAGGAGAGGAGGTACCGTAAGGGAGATGGCTTCCCACCCTCCTCTCTCTTCTCTCTCCCTCCATGTTTCATTCCTCCTGCCCCATCTGCCCTCAGAGACTCATTGTCTGCTCCAAACAGGCAAAAGATGAGCTTTTCTCAAGGGGCAGATCTGGACTCTTGGTTCTTCATGGTGTTCTGAAAAATCCCAATCGGCCAATCCAACAGTCAGGGCGGCTTTTGGCAACACTTAGACTCATCGGCCAAGCCTGGACCTTGGAAGGCGTTGAGCCACGATTGCCCTCTCTTCTCTGTAGCCTCTACTACCGTCCTCCTGTCCGTGCTGAGCTTTCTCTGTTCCTGGGACCAGAGGAGGGTCGGGTGATGCTGTTGCTTTGAGCAGCCTTGACAGCGAGGCAAACACCTGTGTCCCTGACACATCGAAGCCAGGCCGGTCTGAGTCTGCCACTAACACGTATGATTCACCTCCACCTCTGGACGGCAGGGAAGTTGGACGGCCGATGTCTGCCGAAGGCAGTCCTGTAAGAGGCAGCTTTGTGTAATGATAAAAAATATAGGATCTGGTGTGACACTTTCCTGGATTTGAATATTGGCTCCACAACTCTACTGTTATGTGATCGGGGCAGAGTTCATTGATCTTTCCAGGGTCCAAAGTGGAAATGACAAGAGTGTCTCAGGATTGTTGGAAGAATTAAATGAGATAATGCATGCAATTAGCAAAAACATGATCAATACCATCAGCATTGTTGTTGTTATTATCATGGGCATCTTTATTGGAAGTTCTTGGCAAGCTCACCTCAAAGTAGTATCCTTTACTAGTCCACCTCATTGGAGGAAAGCAGAGAGCTCATGGGAGAACCTATAACATCAGTTTAGGTTTCTCGAAGGACACGTTATCGTACATTATTCTTCCTGATTTCTGGAATTTCCCAGAGCTTCCAGCCAAATCAGAACAGTGCATAGCTGGGTGAGAAAGTCACGTTCAGCTTTGATAGGAGGAAACAGTCAGGGAACTTCATCCAAAAATGACTGAGTCAGTGCAGTTGGGGAGAGACCCTGGGCTGGGAGAGAGGCTTGGGGATGCCTCTCTCGACCTCGGTAGGCCCAGTGGCATTCAGTGTGTGCTCTCCCAGGGCCAATTCCACAGAGGTGCCACCTACACACAGCCTAATGGGCCGAGCTAGCCAACAGCTTTCACATTCCCAGGATCCAGGAGCATGTGGAAGGGCCTGGTCATCAGCAGTAGGTACCATGGTTGATTCCTGGTACCATGATGGCTGTCAGTCAGCACCCACCAAGCAAGACCAGGACAAGCCAGGCCTGCTTTGACACAGCAAGAGGGAGAGGCAGAAGTGAGCCCTGCCAGACCCTCCCTTTGAGGTCTACATACTACCAGAACCCCTCTGTACTTTCATGCCCACATGGCAGCCATTTAGGTATTTCCCACAGGGTCCAGCCACAGTGTTTGCACTCATCTGCTCTTTAGGAAATGATTCTGCCTACTTTGGTTGTGCCTGGCCCTGTGAATTCAATGTAGGCCTTGTGGCAGGTAGTTACATCTCCTACGTTTAGAGTGCTGGCCACTGGGCTCCCACATTTGTAAGTACAAGTCAGGGAATCAATCCCTAGACTCACTTTAAAAAGACACCCTGTTGCCATGGCCATGGCTGCTGATGACCCACCAAGAGTCTCCTTCCTGGTGACCCTTAAAGAGGGAACCACCTTATTTATCTAGACTTAAGAAGAATTCAACCTGCCTTGAGACAGGAGATGAATGGGCCAAGCTACCAAGACGGTCTATCTGACCCAAGGAGTCTGGATCCCCACCTGTGCGGAGGGGAAGAAGAGGGGTTCCAAGAGCACCCCCGGGAAGCTTGGCACTCTGGGAGACTGCAGTGGCACTTACTGTGGATGCCTGGTTTTGCAATTATGTGATGCATGCTCACAGATAATATTGCTGCATTAGAGCCAATTACATAGTGTTATGGACACACAACACGCAGATTACACCCAGAGCCAGGAAAGCACAGCTTGACAAAGCAATGGCCTAATCGGAGGAGACGGAGGGAAATGTCAGCCTTATTAAGGTTGCCAGTGTGGCGTGGCTGCAGCTGGACTTAGCTCCTCCAGATCAAAGATGGTTATCTTGAGTGATGCAAGGGAGAGCCACACTTTAGCCCTCAGCAGAGATCATTGGGGAGCCAGGGGCAGAAATCAAGTCGGACCTCTCGAAGAGTGATCACAGCCACCTCCATTGAGGACTGCGTACTACTTAAGAACTTGGGCCTCTCCCTAAACAGGAAGAGACCCAACTCCCTTGTGCTCTCCACACAAGAGGCCTTCGGTCTCAGGGGCAGCCACGTGCTGCCCTCCACATTCAGGTCAAGGCTCTGTCCTTAGCCTTTTCCCTAGTTCACTGGTTCTCCAACTTGAGCTTGCATAAGAATCGTCTCATTCATTGAAACACACAAAGCTGGGCCTACACCAGAGGTGCTGATTCAGTAGGTTGCCCTGATGCATATACTGAAAATATGCATCTTTAACAAGTCCACAGGTGATGTTGCAGATCTGGGGACCACACCTGGAGAACCACTGTCCAAGTTCATTCCCTGCCCATCCCAAGGTGGGTTCTCCTGCCCCATCTCTTGAACAGGACCTTCTGCTAGGCTCTCATTCCATCACAGCATTACAGGTTCCAGGAGCAGTGGGACCCAGCTTCCCAGGTGGGAGCATGGGATGGGAATAAGAAGTGTGGATTCTAGGGTGAGATTGCCTGGTTTTAAATCACAGCCCTACCACTTGCCATTGGGGCTTTCCTGCCGATGTTTTACAGTCTTTAAGTTTTGAAAGTCGTTGACCTAATCCCCTCTCCTTACCAAGCAGTTATGTGACTCGCCCAGCATATCACAGCTAATCATTGGCAAAGACAGGACCGGAACTGCCCAGTTCTAGAGCAGCCAGTGGGCAGCAAACATGGTTTATAAAAAGCCAGTTAGTAAATATTTTAGGCTTTCAGGCCATATGGTCTCTGTTGCAACTACTCAGCTGCTGTAATGTGAAAGCAGCCATAGACAGTACATAAACAAATGGGTAAAACTGTATTTACAAAAACAGGCTGCATTGGATGGGCTTTAGCCTTTAGGCAGTAGTTTGCCAACCCCTGGAACAGACCGGTATGTGTACCACTGCTTCATACATACATTGTGACTAGGAGCCCTTGTCTTGCCTGGATGCCCCAGTATTTAGCTAAGGAGCACAGGGAAACACAAACTTTGTCCAGGTACCAGTGTTCAATTACATGCACTATAGGAGCAATAGTAAGTCCACTAATCCCCTAGTGCCCTGGAAAAAAGGTTTAATGCCCCCTTTCTAGTGCTCACAAGCAAGAGAGAGTGGGATCCACTGGTAGAAGTAGCATGGTCCACACAGATGATTTGAATATGGAAAACAGTCCCTTTTCATTAGACATTAATGCTCCAATTATGACAAAACAGAAGAGAGACTAGACAGAATACAGGTTAGTCTCAATAGAAATATAGTATATATAATGCGGTAAGTAAGGGCTTCATAAGAGAGAAATGGGAGGTAGATGGACTGTCTTTTAAATGCCACGGGGTATCCTTCTCAAACTCTTGTAAAAAATTGCATAGGGGCTTCCCTGGTAGGGCAGTGGTTGAGAGTCCGCCTGCCGATGCAGGGGATACGGGTTTGTGCCCCAGTCCGGGATGATCCCACATGCCGCAGAGCAGCTGGGCCCGTGAGCCATGGCCGCTGAGACTGCGCGTCCGGAGCCTGTGCTCCGCAACGGGAGAGGCCACAACAGTGAGAGGCCCGCGTACCGCAAAAAAAAAAAAAAAAAAAAAAAAAATTGCAGAGGAAGGAACACTCCCAAACTCATTCTACAAGACCACCATCATCACCCTGATACCAAAAGCAGATAAAGATACTACAAAAAAAGAAAATTACAGACCAGTATCACTAATGAATATAGACGCAAAAATCCTCAACAAAATACAAGTAAACAGAATCCAACAACACATTAAAAGGATCATACACCATGATTAAGTGGGATTTGTCACAGGGATGCAAGGATTCTTCAATATATGCAAATCAATCAATGTGATATACCACATTAACAAATTGAAGAAGAAAAAAACATATGATCATCTCAATAGATGTAGAAAAAGCTTTTGACAAAATTCAACACCCATTTATGACAAAAACTCTCCAGGAGGTGGGCATTGAGGGAACCTACCTCAACATAATAAAGGCCATATACGACAAACCCACAGCAAACATCATTCTCAATGGTGAAAAACTGAAAGCATTTCCTCTAAGATCAGGAATAAGACAAGGATGTCCACTCTCGCCACTATTATTCAACATAGTTTTGGAAGTCCTAGCCACAGCAATCAGAGAAGAAAAAGAAATAAAAGGAATCTAAATTGGAAAAGAAGAAGTAAAACTGTCACTGTTTGCAGATGACATGATACTATACATAGAGAATCCTAAAGATGCCACCAGAAAACTACTAGAGCTAATCAATGAATTTGGTAAAGCTGCAGGATATAAAACTAATGCACAGAAATCTCTTGCATTCCTATACACTAACAACAATTAAGGGAACAATCCCATTCACTGTTGCAACAAAAAGAATAAAATACCTAGGAATAAACCTACCTAAGGAGGCAAAAGACCTGTATGCAGAAAACTATAAGACACTGATGAAAGGAATCAAAGACGATACAAACAGACGGAGAGATATACCGTGTTCTTGGATTGGGATAATCAATATTGTGAAAATGACTGTACTACCCAAAACAATCTACAAATTCAGGGCAACCACTATCAAATTACCAATGGCATTTTTCATAGAACTAGAACAAAAAATCTTAATATTTGTATGGAGACACAAAAGACCCCGAATAGCCAAAGCAATCTTGAGAAAGAAAAAAGGAGCTGGAGAAATCAGACTCCCTAACTTCAGACTACACTACAGAGCTACAGTAATCAAGACAATATGGTACTGGCACAAAAACAGGAATACAGATCAATGGAACAGGATAGAAAGCCCAGAGATAAACCCACACACCTATGGTCAACTAATCTATGACAAAGGAGGCAAGGATATATAATGGAGGAAAGACAGTCTCTTCAATAAGTGGTGCTGGGGAAACTTGACAGCTACATGTAAAAGAATGAAATTAGAACACTTCCTACCACCATACAAAAATAAACTCAAAATGGATTAAAGACCTAAATGTAAGACTGGACACTATAAAACTCTTAGAGGAAAACATAGGAAGAACACTCTTTGACATAAATCACAGCAAGATCTTTTTTGACTGACCTCCTAGAGTAGTGAAAATAAAAATAAACAGATGGAACCTAATGAAACTTAAAAGCTTTTGCACAGCAAAGGAAACTATAAACAAGGGGAAAAGACACCCCTCAGAATGGGAGAAAATATTTGCAAACGAATCAATGGACAAAGGACTAATCTCCAAAGTATATAAACAGCTCATGCAGCTCAATATTAAAAAAACAAACAACCCAATCCAAAAATGGGCAGAAGACCTAAATAGACACCTCTCCAAAGAAGACATACAGATGGCCAAGACGCACATGAAAAGCTGCTCAACATCACTAATTAGAGAAATGCAAATCAAAACTACAATGAGGTGTCACCTCACACCGGTTAGAATGGCCATCATCAAAAAATCTACAAACAATAAATGCTGGAGAGGGTGTGGAGAAAAGGGAACCCTCTTGCACTGTTGGTGGGAATGTAAGTTGATACAGCCACTATGGAGAACAGTATGGAGGTTCCTTAAAAAACTAAAAACAGAACTGCCATATGACCCAGCAATCCCACTGTTGGGCATATACCCAGAGAAAACCATAATTCAAAAAGAGTCATGTACCACAATGTTCACTGCAGCACTATTTACAATAGCCAGGACATGGAAGCAACCTAAATGTCCATCGACGGACAAAGGGATAAAGAAAATGTGATACATATACGCAACGGAATACTACTCAGCCATAGAAAGGAGTGAAATTGGGTCATTTGCAGAGACGGGGTCGGACCTAGAGCCTGTCATACGGAGTGAAGTAAGTCAGAAAGCGAAAAACAAATATCATATATTAACGCATATATGTGGAATCTAGAAAAATGGTACAGATGAACCAGTTTGCAAGGCAGAAATAGAGACACAGATTTAGAGAACGAATATATGGACACCAAGGGGGGAAAGCGAGGGGTTGGGGGTGGGATGAATTGGGAGATTAGGGTTGACGTATATTCACTAATATGTATAAAATAGATAACTAATAAGAACCTGCTGTACAGCACAGGGAACTCCACTTCACTTTGCTGTACAGTAGAAACTAACACAACATGGTAAAAGAACTATACCCCAATTTAAAAAATAACTAACTAACTAAATAAATAAATCCGATGGGGGGAAATTGCATTATTTCTAGTTCATACTGAAATGCCCATTCAGTAGCTTGTCATGGTACAAATAGGGGAGGCCAGGACAGTCTTGAAGTTTCATAGAATTAATGTGACCCTGAACTTGAGCTTGAAAGCTGACGGAAAATGCTGAATTAAGAGCACTTATTTGGAGAAGTAAGTGGGGCCCCAGAAGTAACTGGGGCGACTCGGGGTAGAGCATATCTTCTCAATAGGAACAGGGCAGTGAGATTAAAGCTAGATTCTAGAACTAGCAAAACTCTTCCAGGAAATGGAAGTAATAAATAAGGTGAGGTTGATGAGGTCACCATAGGTTAGGCTTGGGCAGTCATCTAATGGGGGTGGAGGTGGGTCATTGTTAGACCAAACCATTTATTTTTTTCTGTTGATTAACTTTCAAGAAAGTTTCTAGAACAAGAGGCAATGGGAGGCTTGCTCAGTTATTTCCGGCTTTGGGTCCCTGAGTGGAAATGACAGAGAATATCTTTGCTGGAGTAACAAACTTGCCCTGAAAACAGGAGGCAGTGATAAAGTTGGGAGAAACTGTGAAAAGAAAGAGTAGTGAGTCCTGAATCCTCTAGGAGCTCGTTGCTACCCTGGGTAGGTCTCTTATGTCTTATAGCCTCAAATTGCTCATCTGCAAGATGGGGATAATAATTTCAACCTCAGAGTGCTTCAGGTACCAAATAAGATGAATGTGAAAGTATACTGTAAACCATAAAGGACCAAACAAACACAAACTACAGTAATAATAGCTAATAATTACCGATCACTGCCTATGAGCCAGGCAGTGTGCTAACAAGTGTGCTTTCCGTGCCCCGTTTCAAGGGCGTGATGGTCAGCTGGATAATGTCGCCCCAAAGATGTTCATGTCCTCATCCCAGGAACTTATGAATCATACCTTATGTGGCAAAAGGAACTTGGCATATATGACTAAGAATCCTGAGATGGGGAGGTTATCCTGGATTATCCAGTCAGGCTCTAAGTGTCATCACACAGGTCCTCTTAAGAGGGAGGCAGGACATCAGAGTGAACAGTAGGAGATGTGACAACAGAAGCAAGAGGTCAGAGTGATACAAGGAAGGGGCCATGAGCCAGGGAATATGGTGGCCTCTACAAGCCGCAAAAGACAAGGAAATGAATTCTCCTCTTGAGGCCTCCAGAAGAAACACAGTCCCGTGAACCCATTTGAGACTTCTGACCTCCAGACTGTATGAGGATAAGTTTACGTTGCTTTAAACCACAGAAGGTGTGGTAATCTGTTACAGCAGCCTTAGACAACTAAGGCAGGTGTCATTTCTGGAGTCAGGCTTGTGTGGATTTAAGTCCTGGGACCACCACTTGCTTCATCCATGACATGGAGGTGATAGAAAGGTGCCTGCCTCATCGGGTGGTTATAGAAATGAGATGACAAGTAGGACCCTCAGCCCAGTGCCTGCCTGGCATAAAATAAGCTCGCGGTTAATGTTGGCAATTATTAGTACCATCTCGTTTAATCACCAGGAAAGCTCTGTGAGATCAATGCTGCTATCTGCCCCGTGTTACAGAGGAGGAAGCTTAATAAGATTATGAAAACTTACTCGTGGTTGCACGGGCTGTAAGTGGCAGAGGCAGAATCTAAACCAGGTCGTTGCCTTTGAGGCCATGCTCACCCACTCTGCTCTTCTGTTCTGCATCAGGGTTATGACAGTGACATCTCCATCAAATGCCCGCTGCTTAGGCTGGGACACAAGAACCAGAGAGAGCAGAGTGCTCCCTGCATGGGCAAAAGCCACCAAGACTGGAAATCGAATAAATCTGTGTTTATTAGGGAAAAAGAAACTGTAGCTGCCATGGAGATCAGCATCTAAGAGGTTAGCAACCCTCTGACGTCCCTGGGCCGGGCAGCCCCACACAGCAAATCATGAAGGTCTGAATACTGTGTTTAGTCACTTGGGTTCGGGAATAATTGCTATTATCGTAAATGTTTTATAGCCCTCATTACGGCTCACATTTAAATATCCGTGTAGTCATACATTAATAAGTCATCGCTGCCGGACGACTGCCGGATGCAGTTACAATCCAAGCCCGGCATATAACTGCACTGTATATTCAGCTAAACTAGGGCTGGCTGTGAACTCAGCCTGATGTTGAGTTGCTGGGTATGTTTGGAAGGAAGCCTCTTTTCTGCAAAGGCTTCTTGCTCTTTGCTTTTGAGATAAGGGGGACACTCAGATTTTTGTCTGGTAGTGAGTCAACGACCCTAACTAGGTATCCCCCAGGTGTGGAGCCTAGAACTCTGGGATGGATAGAAGCAGAAATAAAGGCATTGTTTCTGCCCTGGAGGCATTCTTAATCCGCTGGAGAGGGGGTGGGATGGCGAACATAGCCCTCGCTCCTCGGAAACTCCCTACCAAGGCAGGAGAGCCCGGATCGATGGGAAGGACAGATTCTTCCGCCCTGTCTGATGACGTGCTCTGAACACTTCCTGGGTGGATGGAGATAGGATGGATTCACACACACACACACACGCACACACACACACACACACACACACTTATAGAAAAGATAAGCCGCGTGAAACAAAATAGCTATGTAGGTTCAACTTCATAAAATGTCAAGTGTCTGAATTGGTGCATTAGTAAAGTTTCAGAGTGGGCAGAAGCAGGCAGTGTAAATCTGGTTCATTCCTCTTTATCATACTCTATGCCTAAAATAATGCCAGACACAAGGTAGGTGCAGAAGAAAAATGGGGGGGAGGGAGGAAAAAGTATTAGGTTCTGTGCCTCTGTGTAAATAGATTTCCTCCTGGCCTTTTTGGCCAAAGGCCTTGAGGCATAGCCTGGGGTGAGGGGTATGTGGTCCCTGGAATCCTCCTGCGACTAGTGTCCCCAGGGGAGAAAGCATCTGTGCAGGGCCCCTTGGGTGGGGTGGGGTGTGTTTGGGGGCCACTGTGTGCCAGACAAACCTCTGTTTATATTCCCTTGGGGGTTGGGGTTGTGTGAGGGGAACAGGAATGACCAGGACAGGACTAGATTCTCTCCACCAACATCAGTTAAACGGTAGCCTCAATGACTGAGCACATACTGTCTGCTAAGCCTTTTACCAGCCTGTGAGGTAGGTACCATTGCCTGCCTCCTTCTGCCGATGAAGAAGCTGTGGTTAAGAGATGTTGATCATTGGCCCGAGACCACACAACTAGGATATATAAGACTCAATCTGAACCATGTATGGACCAGGCCTTGGGACTGTAGTAATGCATAAGATAGAAAATGTTAGAGGGCGTTTTAAGAGCAAGATAATGTGTTTACCGAGAGCCAGGGGCAAAAGAAGTCTGTTTTAACCAGTGAAGGCTTCCAAAGAAAGACTCCTTCCTGGGCCAGTGGGACCCCGTGGGAGGGTAAGAGGAGGGGGTGGGTGATAAGAGGGTATCTGATGTGGCCTTGGGGGAGCACAGGAGCAAGTGGCCATCACGAAGGAGTGTACCATGGGCTGTATCCAACTCCTGCTCTTTGGGATGCAAAGTGAGGCAGGTGTGGGTCAGAGAGCTGAGAACTAGGTCCAGTCTTGCCGCGAACGGTTGCCTCTGTCTGCATAGCCACTGAAATAACCGACCTAGACAGGCCCTTCGGCTACGTAACATTTCCACCTCTGCACATGGTTTCCTTGGCTGCCATGCTTTCCCTGGGCTCCCGTAATAGGTCCTTCTAGAAGGGTAAGCCCAGGGCCGTACTTACCTACAGCCTGATTTCATTCTGGTCCATTTATGGGGCTCACATCCGTCTCTTCCCTTTACCCTGTACAAAGATACCAGTCAGTGTCAATGCTGCACTGGAGGAGCCCCCATCCATGGTCATCGGGAGGCACAAGCAAGTAGAGACTGAATCCCTGTGCTCACAGAGCTCACAGACTCACTTCAGACAAGATGTGCTTAAAGAGCCAGAAGATGGCTGGAAAATACTCATAAAATAACCTATCCACATAGCATCCTGCATGAGGCAGTATGTATAATGGGCAGAGCAAGGAGTTTGGAGCAAGCGAGTACTGGGTTCAAATCCCATGTCCACAGCTTAATAGCTGTGAGTCCTTGGAAAAGTAGGTTTACTTCTCCGAAGCTCAGCTGCCTCATCTATAACACAAGGATAAAGCCTCCCCTGTAGGGTTGTGTGCAACTAAGAAAGATGTTTTGTATCCGTTTCCTTCTCTCTAAAATGAGGACAAGAATATGTAACTGGCATTGTAGTTGTGGGAATCAGCGACGTTGTAACGAAGCACTAAGAACACAGTAGGATTTCAGGAGGCAAGCTTATTGCTCCAGGTAGGTAAGTGAGTACTGAGAGGGCAGCAGAGGAAAGGAGGGATCCACTTGTAAAAGGAATCAGGGATTCTCTTATCATCTGGAGACCCGTCCACTTGTCTCCGGCTGCTGCACCAACTGACCCATGGTTGTTGATCGATGGTCCCTCTTGCAGTCACATCCATCCCCTCCCCACCTTCCATAAGCATCCTGGTACCTGCCGCACGGCTGCCCTGTTGACCTGTTTCTCCTCTCTCTCCACAGCACTCTCAATAACAACAACATTAGCCGCATCCTGGTCACCAGCTTCAACCACATGCCGAAGATTCGAACCTTGTGAGTAAAGGTCCCCTGCTTCCTCCCCCACCTGCTCCCCGCCTTATGCAGCTTCAGAGCATCACCCTCAGCTGCTTGTAAAACCTCACCCTTGGTTCCTACATCCGCGCACCTCATCCCTCTGCTACTGACTAAGGGGTGTTGGTGAGCGAGGGCAGACTTGGGAGAGGGTCACGGAGCCATCCATGGTTCTGAACCACCATCCTGCTTCAGGCCAACTCAATTCTCTTCACCCCGGGAATCTTCCTGGACTGGGGAAATCTTCTTTGTGTTTTCCACCTGGATGGAAAAGCTTATTAGTGTTACATCGTCACAGAACTTTCAGAACAGGGATGTGATGATTCATCATTTGTTTAGTTCATGTCCTGTACCACTGGCAGTTCTATCCTACTGCCAAAGGCTACAGTTGTTTCCCACTCTGGGAACGGTAGAGGAGGGGGAGTCTTAGCTACCCCTTCACCCCAGCCTCCCACCCGCCACACACCACACTTTCCTGCTCCCTGGATTATATTCTGGTGTCAGAATGCAGTAGCTCCATTCTTTATCTTTAATGTGTTGGGTGGGCTCAAGCCTTCCAGAATGTGCACTCAGGAAGCAAATCTCCCCATGGCGCCCCCATACCGAGAGCAGGTCTAGTGCCTTTGTTACCTGGGAAGTTCTCCTCTCTCAGCCAGAAATCCTTTTTCCGTTCCTCTGCAAATGTATTCTGCTGGCCTTTCCAAAGAGGTTCATACTTGATGTTTTTCTTGTGTTGGTGGAGCCTCAATGGAGTTTATATCACAGCAGTAGGGGAGAGTCAGCCCCCAAGAGTAAAGTGCCTGGCACATAGTAGACAATAAATGGTATTTATAGTTATATTATTATTATCATCATCATACTATTTATCCAGAAATCTGGATTAAAAATACCAAGCAACCAGCTTCCCTATGGCCCCTGAGCAACATTGCATCCAAGCACCAAGCAACCAGCTTCCCTATGGCCCCTGAGCAACATTGCATCCAAGC
>NW_021703768.1:143766986-143823249 GCF_005190385.1 Monodon monoceros | reverse complement strand
CAAGCAACCAGCTTCCCTATGGCCCCTGAGCAACATTGCATCCAAGCAGATGTGAAAATCCTTAGAGCAGTGGTTCCCAAAGTGGGGGTCCCTAGACCAGTAGTGTCAGCATCACCTGGAACTTGTTGAAAAGCAAAATTGCAGGTCCCACCTCAGACCCATGGAATCAGAATCTCGGGGGTGGACCCAGCCATCTGTTTCTAACAAGCCCTCCAGGAGATCTCAATACTTATAAGGTTTGAGACCCCTGCATTAGTGAGAAGGTGACCTTATCTCAGGTAAGAATGAAGCAAAGATCAATGAAGCAATTGATGAGGAGATGATACAGAGAACCCTCAGAGGGACACAGAGTTGGGAGTCAGACAGACCTGAGGTTAAATACGAGCTCCGCCACTTACTCTGGGCAAGTTGCTTCATCTCTCTGTTCTTCATAGATAGTGAATTCATAAGTGCTTGCCTCAAAGTTATGGTGGAAATGACATGTACTAACATGTAAAGTGCCTGGTCATGGTGTCCACACAACAAATACTAGTTATTATATAGAAGGAGGACCCAAGCTCAGCTTCCATCATTGTGCCCATTTCTTCCTCTGATCCCTCATGGAGTAGCAGAATTCAGCCAAGAAAATCTATCTTCTTCCTTTCCTTTTAGAAGAGGGTGGTGGGACTTCCCAGGCAGTCCAGTGGTTAAAACTCCACACTCCCAATGCAGGGGGCACGGGTTCGATCCCAGGTCGGGGAACTAAGATCCCACATCCTACATGCTGCATGGTGCTGCCTAGGTAGATAGATAGATAGATAGATTGATTGATTGATTAAAGGGAATGGTGCAGGAGAAATCACTGGGTCCTCAGGGTGCTGGGCCCGCATCTCCCCAGGCGAGTGGGTTGAATAGAAGAAGTACGGCTCTCACCTGCGCAACCAGCAGTCCAGCTCCTGTGGGCGGCTGCTTTGTGATTTCTACCTCCCCTCCTGTTATTTTCAGTTGAAAAGCATCAATAAGAGAGCAGGGAGGGGTCCACGGGAGGCAGGGAAGATGGTGAGGCCTGGATCTTTGTTGGGTTGTTGTAAGGGTGGGGGAAGAGGGTAGGAGAGTTTTTTCTCCTTGTTTCTGCTGTCACACTTCCCTGTGGTCCTGAGCACTCATCTGATGAGTTCAGATCAATCCATCAATCTCGTCTGTTCTCTTTGCTCCCTGCCTGCTGCCATTTTCTCTTTAGTTTAATTTCAGAGATGGCTCTGTAGAGAATTCCCCAGAGACTTGAGCTGACTAATCCCCCTTCACTGTAATTAAAGTGCGGTGGTGAGGGGGGAGCGCTGGTGGTGGAGAAAGGGGGGAAGAGGAGAGAGGAAGGAAGTCGTAAATGGGATTTCTGAAGGAAAGCTTTTATATTGAATTCAGAAAGCCACATTTTATAGAAAATGAATGCTGACCCTCTCTAAAAGGATTTGCTGGAAATTTAATTTAGCATCTGTGGCTAAAAGGCACCTTTTACAAATTGGCATTTGTATTCATTCACCTTATCTTCTGTAAAAGTGGTTTCGCCAACATGAAATATGGTGTTTCTGTCTGCAAAAGACCACAGAACAACTGACAGGAACCACCCAGCCGCCTTGATGCTTTGGTGGCTAAGAAATGACAGCCTTGTACAGGCAGGGCCTTGGGTTGGGAAGAGCCTGAAGTCTGGAGCTAGTCTCCTCACAGTAAAAATAATAAGAGCAAACATTTCTTCGGTAGTTCACGGTGTCCTAGGCCTTGCGCTTAGCATTTTCCATGAATCATTTCAATCCTCACAATGGCCCAAGCAAGGAGGCACCATTAATATCCCCATTTTATAGATGATAACACTGAGGCCCAGGATTAGATTGCTGCCCAAGGTCAAAGTCGAAAAGCACAGAGCCTATGTCAGATTCTGGCACTATGACATCAGAACCCGAGCTTGTCCCATTCAGTAGGAACAAAAGCAGAAGAGCATCAGGTGAGCTGAGGAAGGGGAGACCGGAGCTTCCACATGGCTGAAAGGCCACTGGAGGCCACCCTCCTTGTGTCATTGCCATCACAAAAGTTATTGAAAGTAATTAAGATAATGTCTCTTCTCACTCAAGAAAACTAGAAATACTTCTGGCAGTGTCTGGGCTCAAGTTTCAAGATCATCAAGATTCTTTTTCTTTTAACGTTCGTATTTGGGATAACATTGCTCAATTTGATCTACGGAACATGATGTAAAAGGCAGCTTGAAAGACTCTGCCCAGCTCGGCTCTCCAGCCCTTCTGCTGCGTAAAATTCCAAGAGGGGGAGATCTGAGCCTGTCCACTGTCCTGGGCTTTTGACAAGAGCCTTCACATGGATTCAAACGCAGTTTGGGTCACCTCTTTTCGATGGTCGTACTTACGAGAGGAGAAATTCCTACAGAAATGGACAAAGGGATAAGGGCCATCTGTAGCAAGGTTTAAAAAGGAGGTAGCTTGGGCTTCCCTGGTGGCGCAGTGGTTGCGAGTCCGCCTGCCAATACAGGAGACACGGGTTCGTGCCCCGGTCCGGGAGGATCCCACATGCCGCGGAGCGGCTGGGCCTGTGAGCTCATGGCCGCTGAGCCTGTGTGTCCGGAGCCTGTGCTCCGCAAAGGAAAAAAAAAAAAAGGAGGTAGCTTGGGGCTGGCCAGTGGGGATTAAGGAACAACCAACCTAATATAAACTTCCAAAAGGGAAACCGCTGACATTTTGATTATCCCAGAAATTAATCAGCTCAGTAAGGATCTGACTTACCTAAACCTCATTTTTGTTGTTCCATTGGTCTCTTACCTCTGATTGGAACTGATGGGAATTTGTTTGCATTGATCCGCCTTGTTTCCTTAGCTTCCATACCTCAGTGCCAAAGAGGGTAACTGCCTTTCCTAATAAAAGCCAAACTCATTAAAAGGCACACAGAAAATTCTGGCACCTCAACCTGGGCATGCCACTGCAGCCTACCTCTGCTCTGCCTTGTCACTAAGAACTGACCCACTGTCACTTTTTTCCTAGACAGCCTTTATATCTGGTGGTGTATTCCTGGCCGCGCAATCATCTCTCTCTCCCTCTCTCTCTCTCTGTCTCTCAGCAGCTCACTGATGGGTCAGGAGACAGATCATTTTCCCTCATGCTGCAATTTCCCAAAAAGTCCCAATGCAGAAAAGGAATTCCCTCCTCCCCTTCATATTCTCTGGGAAAGAGTAACCAGCTCCAAGTCCAACACCAGGCCCCCCTCCATCCTTGGCACAAAGTGGTCATCTTTGTTGAATACACAGAGGTCTTGCCTTCCTTCTTAGAACTGAGGTCCTTCCCTCCAGGTTAGGATTTTGCCTTCCCTCCCGCTTCCCACCTGTCGTACCTCTTCCTGGAGTGCCAGACTAAGAGGGAGCCAGGCTTGTTTCCACAGCATCGGGGCCTGAGCTTTGATGTTCAGAGGCGAGCATTGCTTGGGGCCCATTACAGGCGCAGTATCTTGGTCCCGGGGGTATATGCAGTTGTCTTTGACTTTTAAGTATTGGCTCTGAAATACAAAAAGAAAATTATAACATCCAAATTAATCATGTTTCAACAAAATCGTAAAAAATCTTTTCAAATATTTTTCAGCGGAAAAAAATGACATTCTAGGTGGGATATGGGTTCGTTTAGTCAGTCTGATGTTATGGGATCTGGGACCCCCACCCTGAGTCTGCCAAGGTCCCTGGTGGCCCTGGCCTGCCCGAGGTTTGCACCCGTGCAGGGCCAGGGAGACTCTGCTGGCAGGCAGCGCAGGTGAGCTACACTTGGCCAGTGTTTAGCAATGTCGACCTTACACTAAGTGGAGTGTGGTCAAGAGCCCTTCAGCTGTCTCCATTTCAGACATGGATGTAGCCTGAGCCACTGCTTCGGCCTGCCACTCAGTATTAACTGGCATGACACAGAGTACTTGAAAGTCCCAAGATACTGCTGACTGATGAGCAGGTACAGAATGGGGCAGTTGAAATTTGCATCAGAAAGCCAAGTATATGATAAGCTGTGGTGACTAAAACTCACCTACCGCCACTGCTAATGATCTAAGTTTGTAGGGACTGTGGAAGTTGGAAACCCCTGATGCAGAAACCTTGGGGAAGAACCTTTAGGATCCCCTGGGTATCCTTAGGTTGCCCTCCAGACAGTGGAAAGGAAATTCAACTTAACCAGATGAGGCTCCCCTCAGACGTGGAACCTGAAGATCCCTCTCAGGAATCTTATTCACTCCAGGGTGAGAAGCTGATCTGGAACCACAGCTACTAGAGGGAGAAAGCCCAAGAGTCCTGAAGATGGATAAAAAGCCTTTTCAGAGGCACCGAACCAGTCAGAATAGCAAATACACCAGGTGGACTTGAACTTGGGAAGGCTATGAAGGGCACTCTGGAGAAAGTGCTGTGGATTACAAGAGTCTGTAAACACCTTATTTAAATAGGAGGATGAAGAGAAGGTGCATCCTTCAGAAAGTACCCTTCTCTCTGTTCCCTGCTTACCCTAGCTAGTACACACAGCGGTATTGGTTTTAGGCTCACCAGCATGACACACAGGGGGTCCATTAAAGGGACACTTAGAGAGAAAACGAAGGAAGGAGAGAAAAGACAACAGCAGATCTCTGCCACAGTTCACCACAGACTGGAGCGTGGAGATTAAGAAGCTGTTGTAAAGCATCTGTAACCAGGGCTAGCTAAAGTACGGAAAGCTACACCTGAGTCACGCTTTTGGAAGTTTGACCTGAATCAGGATCATCGCTGTAATAATGTCACCCTCCCTCTTCTATGTGTTGAGGCTTTCCTGAGTGGGAAAGAAAAGGGTGGAATTACTATTAAAAGATGGGAATTGCTCAGAAGCCTGGAGGCCTCCATTGGATGTGGGCGGCACGAGAAGATGACTGTCATTGGTGGCTTGGCAATAACAGGGTTGAGGCTCCTGTGGTGATTCCGCGGTGCAGAGGACAGTGTGCTCCCCCGGGCTCCCAAGGACTGTCACACTGGGCAAAGGGCACGGAGGTTCAGCCCACTCTATGCAGACAATGGCACCCTCCCCACTTCCTGCTGTGACGGCATCTTCCCTCTGTCCCTCCCTCTCCCAGGCGCCTCCACTCCAACCACCTGTACTGCGACTGTCACCTGGCCTGGCTCTCGGATTGGCTGCGACAGCGGCGGACCATTGGCCAGTTCACTCTCTGCATGGCTCCTGTGCACCTGAGGGGCTTCAACGTGGCGGACGTGCAGAAGAAGGAGTACGTGTGCCCAGGTGAGGTGACCCCACCACTCCCCTCCCCTCCTGTCCTGTGACTCGCCCACCTGTGAGCTCTCCTTAACATCACCTTGGCCTTGAACACACACCCCAGAGCTCGGCGTGGAGCCTCGCAGGTTGCCCCGGCATTCGCCAGTCACTTAAAGAATTCTAAGGTGCCTCCACGTGTTCCAGAAAAGAAGCTCTTGCCATCTGGTAAAGGAAAATGCTCAAGGAACTCATGAATCACTTCCTGTTAAGCCTCAGGGTCCACTAGGTACTTTAGCATTGGCCAAACCCGTTCCTATCGCCCATTTGCTCCTAGAAATTGAGAGTCAGGCTAATAGAGGCTATGAGGTCAGCCTGCTTGGCTGGAAATCTTAGCTCTGTCCCTTAATGGTGTGTGACTTTGGTAAGTTACTGCATGTCTGCAAAATAGAAAAAATCGTAGTCCATAACTCCAGGGATGGGTGGGAGGATTAAGTGAAATAATGCATATAAAGCACTTAGCATAACACACAGCACTTGGTAAGAGCTAATGAGTGGAGCTTAATTATTATAGTTTAGTGGGCCCACAAAATGCTGAGCAAACACGAGAGTTTGATCTGTGGGTAATCGAACTGTAATAGAAGCACAGGTGCCCATGTAGTACTGAAAACAGAGCTGTGCTTGCACATGACTGAAGGCAGCTCATCTCTCCAGGATGGGAGGTGGCTGAGTGACCTGAGAAAAGTTTCCCGGAGGATGTCGCCTTTGCCTTGGGTCCTAAATGTTGTTTGCTTGTTTGTTTTTACTTTTCATTGACATTGCCCAATCCCATCCATTCTTCCCTTTTCTGGTGGCAAGGAAGTAAGCTAATCTCTTGATTTCCTCAAAAAAAAAAAAAAAAAAAAAAAAGAGTATTCAGTTGAGGAGTTCCCCAAAGATGCATTCCTGGGATCCAGGAACTCAGTCCTGGAATTGGGAACCAGTGGCTTCTAAAGGCTGCTCTGCTGCTTTCTCCTGTCATGTTACAACTTTATCAAGTCATTTAATACCCAAAAACATTTTAACATGTTTCAGAGCAGTACCTCAACAATTTGCTATAGACGCCACATAGAAATCACTTTCCATCAAACGCATAATAAAACCGTTTATCACACAGACACCCAACTCAAATATAGTGACTGTAATTACAGTAATTATTAGGAAAAGGGTACAATATCGGCATAAGTGCCAGTGAAAGAAATAATTATAGAGTGCAGGAGTCATCCAAAAGCTATTGAGAAAAACTAATTAGGGAGGAGGTTAAAACACATTATTATGGGTGGGTACAAAGTTTAAAGCTGCGCACCAACACGAATGCCAACACGAAGGTGCTTCGTCACGAAAGCACCTTCCCATCAAGGGAGTGCCGAGACATTGCTTACCCAGCAGCAGTCAGGACTCAAAACCCAGGGCCGGGAGGCTGATCCTCCTGGGTCCTGGAAATGTTACTGCCCCAGGTCTCCCTCCTCTGAAAAAGCTGGATCTCACAGGTGGGTTAATAGTTACATAGGTGACTAGGACCTTTATCATATCCCCTGTTTATAGCAATCAAAGCCCATTGCTAGTGATGGGCTGTAACTTCTTCATACGAGGCCAGGTGTCTTTTAAGGACACGAGAATTTAATCCGCAGACTGCAGACATGAATATGCTGTTAATCTCCACCCTCTCACTAGTAGTATGAATTTAGGGGAGTGACGTATTAGGGCCCCTATGCGTGGGGGAATTTTTTAGATGCTTTTCCCAGGCACCAAAATAGGATGCTGTGCAGGGCAATGTTCTGAAAAGTAAGTCAGGTACAATGGCGGGGAGAACTGGTGAATTGAACATCTGTAACGAATGAACAACCGCCCTCATTAGTGGGGTTCAGGAGGAGCACCCTCTCCCAAAAGTACTACGTCTTTCATGATTTGTTCAAGGTAGGTGGTGAGGCTGTGATAGAAGGATGCCAGGGGAAGCAGCGTGGAGCAAGACAGCCTGTGCACGCACAGGAGGTCAAAGAAATGGGCTATTTTCATGTACCGACCAACCCCCCTACCATGAGATGCAGCCCACTTCTGAGGGTGCAGGCCCTGCCCCACGGCAGAGCCCAGCGAGGCATCCGAATGAGGCGGTTTGGGACAGGCCTGATGGCCCTTGTTTAAAGCTGCAAAACCACCAGGGTCCCTCCTCATCCAAGCTATTCCTCCCATAACCCGCAGGAGGAGGACTTCAGTCAAGAAAGGAGGAGCATGGACATCTCTTTAAAAATAGAAGTCGTCTGCTCAGGAGAAAGAAAGGCATGGGGCAGCAATTAAACCATCCCTATGCGTATTCATCACCACTGGCCCCTGTTGAGGCAGCCTTAGAAAAACCTCCCTGCGCCCCTACACGGTATCGAAAAATTCACCCAACGCATGACTCCAGAGACAGGAAAGAGCTTTATCTCTCTCAGCCTGTGAGGGCCCTGCCTGCCCAAGTCCCTGATATCTGCCTTTGAATTAAATCTGGCTGTCTGGAGCCCAGCCTCTTCTCCCCAGAAGTCCGGCCTACTGGTTCCTTATCACCGCAGCTAACCCAGAAATTTGCTAGTGGCTCACTCTGGCAAAATTCATCCCCTCTGTCAACAGTCCCCTTCAATCGAGGGCGTTTATATTCCTCTCCTGGGGAGACAGCTGGGCATTTTTCACAAGGGTGGGAGACTCTTATTTATTATTAACAGTTTTCTGTGATATGCAACAGGACTGCTTGGTTTCCTTTAGCTCTTGCTGAAAGGATTTCTCTGTTAATTTTCCTTGTTTTAAGAGGAAGTTAGGGCCCTAGGACTAGAAGGGTCCCTCAGTGGACTTTATGAGTTCATACAGCAGATTGGAGAAAAGGTTCTGCTTTGGCCATGATTAGGCTCACGTGAGTTGCGAGTTGAATATTTTTTTCCATCCTTAGCTAAAGGGCTTATTTTGGAGTTTAAACTCTAGGATTTGTCTTCCGTGTGTCAATTTTCTGATCCCTTAATCTGAGAAAGTTTCTACCAGTTACAATTTGTAACTCAAGGGTAGTAGCTAAATATTTGACCTCTTGAGTCAGTTATCTCTTTCCTCTGAATATCTTTGAACCCATTGGTTTGTCCACCCATTTCACATGTATCTGTCCTTTGCCTTTGAATGTGAGATATATTTTCATGAAGATTAATCTTGTCTTCTAATAATAAGGGGCCATGTCTTACATTTTTTTCCGGTGCCCCAATACCTAGGATAGTGCTGGATCCTAAGAGCCTCTCAACAAACTCTTCCTCAGTTATTATTAAAAATGAAATAGGTGTATCTCCTTGGAAGCAAGAAACTTTCCCCCTCTACTTCTTTTTTTTTTTTTTAATTTGAGACTAGTTACTAGGTATAAAGTTAATTAAGGTGAGCCATGACTAGCCACCCATTTCCTTAGGAGGTTTTAATTAAAACACCATAATTGGACATTGAAGGAATGAGATTATTAGGTTTATTTAGCCATTCTCCAAATTATCATGCCTCTGGTATTTAAATCACGTTCATTTATATTCTCATCATAATTGCTCAAGTCCCATTGTCGTTGCAGTCTGTTGTTGGCTTTTGAAAGACCAGAGGCCAACAGGGATGCTTAATTTGAATACTGGAATTAATTTATTTCCACGCGCTCACGAGGCCAGTTGATTTTCCAACTCTCCACACTCTACTGGGTGAAGTCCTCTTTAAAGACAGAAGGAAACAACGGCTCTAATGCAAGAGTGTCCAGCCATCTCCAGGGTAGCTGACACAATACATGTCTCACCCCTGAGCCTCCTTTCCTGCTTCCTGAGATTCCAAGGCTTTGATGGTTTTCCACTTCATGGCAATAGAGAGGCATGGTGGGTGTCTTTTTGGCAGAGGAGATGGTAGAAGAGCCCTTCTATTATGGGAATAATAATAATGGATCTACGACAGGGGTTTTATGAGGATCAAGTGAGGTGATATATACAAAGCACGCAATGCAGTGCATAGGAAACATCCTATAAACGTTAGCTACTATTATGAGAATGATGGTCATTATTAGATTGGCCACGACTGTGTCCACGGGCAGGTACACTCCTCTCTCAGGGCTTCTGTTTCCCCCACCATCTCCATGGCCCTCTCCGGGTCTGGAGCTCGGTGACCTCCGCCCCACTTACCTGGGCAGACAAGTTAGAGCCTTTGGCTTTCAGGGTGATGATCATTCCCATCTGCCAATGAGCAGAAGAACAAAGATGGGGTCAGAGCTGGGCAGTCATCATATCCCCGGTCACCTCTCCATCTTTCTTCTTTCTCAGACCCGGAGGGAGAATTGTGCAGTCAGCAGAGGGAGGATAATTGGTACAATGTCCATGCTGGTGACCACAGGCACTTGCCCTGTGAGAGGTCTAGCTGGGAACACGTTCCTGCCCTCTCGCTCGTTGACGGCCCCCTGGGCTGGGAAGCAGCTCCCTTGATGACCAGTAAGAGCGGGAAGGGCCAGCACCTCCGTTCCCCCCAAGCTCTGCTCTGCCCTCCCTCCAGACATCAGGCCACAGTCCAGGGAGTCTTAGGAGACATCTGAAGGGAGGCTGGGCATCTCAGCTACCTCCTTTTTAGGCACAGAGGTGGCTTTGGCTCCAGATTGAAATTCCAGAGCTGCAGTGATTAAGGAAAGGTGAGATGGGCCCCCAGAAGAGAGACAGGTACTCGGCCCACATCCCCATCTCCCTACTCTGATCAGGACATCCTTCCACCCCAGGGCAGTAGCATTTTAGCACTGGGAATGGAAGAGTTCTGAGAGCAGAGAACTTGGGCACTTGTTTTATTTTATTTTATTTTTTTTGCGGTACGTGGGCCTCTCACTGTTGTGGCCTCTCCCGTTGCGGAGCACAGGCTCTGGACGCGCAGGCTCAGCGGCCATGGCTCACGGGCCCAGCCGCTCCGCGGCATGTGGGATCTTCCCGGACCGGGGCACGAACCCGTGTCCCCTGCATCGGCAGGCGGACTCTCAACCACTGCACCACCAGGGAAGCCCCTGGGCACTTATTTTAAAATGAAGAAAGGAAGAACAAGCCCACATGCACTCCTAAGTTTATAAGAGAACGTCTTAGAAAGTACATGACAGGGGGTCTGCTTGCTGGTTCATCAATGCGCTCTGATTTAAGGCCCTTGCTGTGCCAGGGAGAAGAGGCAGTGGTACCAGCCGGCAGGCTCCCTCGAGGACCATGAGGATACCTAGCCCCCCTGAGAACGCATTATACAACAGGGACACACACGTGCATGCAGGTAGGCACACACCTAGAGAGACCCTTTCCATCAAGGAGGCGCAGAGACTCCTTCTACCCCAGTATAAAAACTCTGCTCGCGTTCCTCTCTTCTTCCTAGCTTGTAGTCATAGAATTTTCTGGGTAGAAAGGTAGGTGTTTCCTCGCTTTGTCCCCCTTGGAAATCTACTGTCTCCTGCGTCACTCTCTTTAGCCTCAATGTGTGTGGACAGGAAAGGCTGGGAGGGATGGATTTGCTGACAGAGGTCGACAGAGGACCTAGGACACCTGACCTGTGCAGGTGAGCTAGGCTCAGAGGGGGCCTCAGGGGACAGGACAGATGGCCTTTGCTGTGATAGAAAGACCTGAGCTTCAGTCATGAGAGTCCTGTCTACCCATTTCCACTCCGTTTCCCCACTCTGAGGCTGATGCTATGGACCAGTGCCCAGGGCACTCAGAACTCAGGGCACCTCCCCTCACGGTCCTACCAGAAGAATCGTTCACCTCCGTAGCTTGGTGGCATTCAGTCCCCATGTCTCTAAGGCTTCTGGGGCAATTTCATTCATGTATTCATCCTCTCACTCACCCAAGGTGTGTTTATTGAGTGTTTTGTGCCAGGCCCTCTTTTAGGCACTGAGAATATAATAGTGAATAAGACAGAAAAGGTCACTGACCTTGTAGAACTTATATGCTAGTCTCACTCTGTCCAGAGACAGAAAGCAAAGGGGAAGGACTCCCACCACACAGGACTCAGAGACCCAGAGGGAAATAGGCTTGGTTCCTCCAGCATTGATTAAGGGGGAATGTTGCCAGGGAAAACAAACTCATCTTTCAACCCCGGCTTAAACCTGAAGTGTTTTGTTTCAACCAGAGGGTAGCATCCTTGCCATGTGTGAATACCTAGCTGGGGAGCTGCCAGCCCGGGATGCTGACAGAGACTATAATTACTGTTGTTTCTCTCTGCGTAATAAAAGGTGTCGTTAGTGACCTGGTTAAGGAAGCTTTTCAAATCCTATTTGGCCTTGACAACATCCTTTGCAATGTAGCACACCCTTTCTTCCAAATCAGAGCCACCCTGTGAAAGACACAGCTCGTTCCCAGAGGGACTCAAGGCTGCAGCCTGGGTCTGGTTGAAACAGAATTCATTTCAGCACAGAAGTCAGAAGGGGTACCTTTGAAGAAACTCCATTTCAGAACTTTCTGTTGCCCGTGTGAGCCCTAAAACATAATGCCTTTCTTCCGCTCTTTTCTGACACACCCCATTAAGTAATATTTTGGCAGATCAAAAGAGGGATGGCCTTCTGATACCCTGTGCCTCAGTGGATGGAAAGACAAGTGCTCAGGCTCAGGGAGCCCCTGATGCTTCCCATCCAGTAAGGTGCGGGATGTGGCGTGTCTCCCTGGCTGGTCAGGCACCGGAGCCCCTTGATATTCAGGGCCAGGCATGGCAGTTTTCTTTGGGGAGCACCATCTACACTTCAAAAGCCCTGACGCCTGCAGTCCTGGCGCTCCCAGCCTCCTTGGGAGGATGCAGGTGAGGGGACGCGAGCCCTGCCCACTGTAGATCCTCTTTGCCACCTGCAAAGAGATGCAGCAGAGGAGGGAAAGCTTTTAGGTGCCTTCTGATCCTTCTGCTTCCATTTTTCTGAAGAACAGCAGTCGATCTCTAGACCCAGAAAGGACTTCAGAAGTCACGCAGTCCAAACTTCACCAAGATGGCAGCAGTAAAACTCGGGGGCAGGGGTACTGTGACTTGCCTGAGGTCTTGTAGACAATTCGTGGCAGAGCCAGACCCATTATTAATAATAACAACAACAGGACTTCCCTGGTGGTCCAGTGGTTAAGGCTCCATGCTTCCACCACAGGGGGCGAGGGTTCGATCCCTGGTCTGGGAAGTTCCGTGTTCCGCATGGTGCAGCCAAAAAATAATGATAATAATAATAACAACAAAAACAATAACAAATAACACGACTAAGCGCTAACTCTTTGCCAATGCCCCTTCTAAATATTGATATTTTACATGCATTAATTTCCTTTGCCTTAGCAATAAAGCCATGCTATGAAGTAAGTATTGTCGTTTTCCCCATTTTACAGGTAGGGAAAACTGAGGCACGGGGACATAAGGATGACAGGATAGAACCAGGGTTCAAATTGAGCCAGTGGGACTCCAGAGCCCACACTCTTGGCCACAACAGTCTCATTCCTGATCTGAGGTTCTTACAGGCTGGCTCTCTGGGGTTGTCATTTTCTCAGAAATGTAAAAACTTGCCCAGTTTGGAACAAAGCCAGCATCACCTCTCTCTCAGAGAATGTTCCACTTAGGAATTTTAATGTAAGTTGTCATCTCTCTGGCATTTTCCATGGTCTCTGTTAGATCCACTAGTGTGACACTGGAGAGTTTGAAGTCCTTGTACCCTAGACAAGAATATTTGCTCGAATGTTCCACTTAAGAGGATGTTTTTAAATTGTGTGTGTGTGTGTGTGTGTGTGTGTGTGTGTGTGTGTGTGTGTGTGAGAAAGTGAGGCCAAGGGAAGTAAGAATCTTTGGTCACTGGGTTGCACTTTCTGGCAAAGTAAATGTTCCAAATTAAGCCATAGGCATCGATTTGAGTCTTGCAGAAGGACCACCCCCAAGTACAGGGACTGTTGAACGTGGAGAGGGGAACCTCTGCTTTAAGGCTCACTCACTGTCCAAACGAGGACTTGCCCCAGGCCCGATCAGTCCTCTGATTCTACCACTGTAGCTAGACTCGCTCTGGCTTCCCAGCCTCAGCCTCTCCAGGGGCCAAACCAAAATCATCTTTGCCTACAGATATTTTCCATGCTTCACATTTAATCTCTCTCCAAGAGTCCCCAGCCAGACGGTCCATGTCTGAGCAGTGAGGATGTTTGCAGAGTTAGCCTGAGTTTGGTCTCAGCCCATGGCCCTTTGCTCAGGGAGGTGGATCTGGAAAGACATTGAAATCATCCCTGCTAGCTGGATCCCCAGGAATGGGATAAGGTCCTGAGAAGGCCATTGGGTTGAGTTTACCTTTTGGACCACAGTGTCCACAGTTGAAAGACTAACCACAGGTTTGCGATTCTTACCTTACTTTGAAGAAACAGTCATAGCTGTTATACAGTGTCTTTAAGATGTTTGAATTTACTTCTGTTAGCAATTTGGTGTGACCACCAGAGAAAGGGATTAAGATTCTTATGACTCTTTGAATCTTGAGTTAGTTTGCTAATATGTTTATCTTCATTCAGCTTTCTAAATAAGCTCCTTCCTTGCCATTTTCTTGGGTTTTTTACCACTTTGTGATAAATTCATATGGGTTCTCACCTCAAACAAAACTAAGACTCCGGGCTTCCCTGGTGGCACAGTGGTTGAGAGTCCGCCTGCCGATGCAGGGGACACGGGTTCGTGCCCCGGTCCGGGAAGATCCCACATCCCGCGGAGCAGCTGGGCCCGTGAGCCATGGCCGCTGAGCCTGCACGTCTGGAGCCTGGGCTCCGCAACGGGAGAGGCCACAGCAGTGAGAGGCCCGCGTACCGCAAAAAAACAAAAACAAACAAACAAACAAAAACTAAGATTCCAAAATATGTAGTAACTTATTCACTTTTTTTCTAATGAGATAAGTTTTATCTGCATGTTCTTTGGACATAAATGCTGTTTGAAAAGGCCTTGGATGTCGCTGTTGATGGCTCTGTTGACACTTGGGCAACATCAGTGCCCCAAGTGAGGAAATTCTGTCACCTTTTCTCTTCCCACTTGGTTTTGATAGTGATTTCCAGCCACTTGAGAAAGAAATGAAGGTGTGTCTACATGTGGTATCCAAGCCCCAGATAAAAGCCCAAAACCCTGGAATGTCATTCAGACATTGGACTCCCTGAAAAAGTAGTCCCAGTGTATGCTCTTTGCATACCAGTGGCATATCTTCATGTGTGATTGATTCTGAGAGCAACTCTGTCTCTGAAAGACTAAGGATGAGGGGATGACAGAGCAAGTGGAACAATCTAGAAATGGTCAGGTCACGGGTAGACTCTCTCCTCTTGGCTGAATGTTTAGCCAGCGGCAGCTGTGTCTCCCAGCTGAGGGCCGATGTTAGCTGGTGATGATTTTTCAGGTAGCTGATCAGGTAACGCTGCCTCCTTGGGAAGCTGGTTAAGGGACACAAAAGCCCAGGCGGTTGCTGACACTGACATGAATTGACCACTGTGTTCTGATCCCACAGGCCCGCACTCAGAGCCTCCATCCTGCAATGCCAACTCCATCTCCTGCCCTTCAGCCTGCACTTGCAGTAATAACATCGTGGACTGTCGAGGGAAGGGCTTGATGGAGATCCCCGCCAACTTGCCAGAGGGCATCGTTGAAATGTAAGTGCCTGTCTGCCGCCCTCTGTCCCTGGCGAGTTCGCCTCTTGGTCTCAACCAGTCCCATACAGGCTGGTGGCATGCTGGGCTGTTAGAGCTGACTGTTGAAAGCACTCAGCAATCTCTTTGCTCTCTTTCCAGGCTTTCCCAGGTATGATGGCTCAGGGGTCAAGAGCATAGATTCTAGAGCACAGTCAGCAAATGACAGCCCATGGGCCAAGTATGTCCACCACCTATTTTTGTAAATAAAGTTTTATTGGAACACAGCCACACCCATTCATTTATGTATTGCCTATGGCTGTTCTTGTAGGGCATTACTGAATAGTTGTGACAAAGGAACTTACAGCCCACCAAGCCTAATATATCTTCTGTCTGGCCCTTTGCAGTAAAGGTTGGCCAGTCCCTGCCCTAGAGTCACCCCGGGATTATATCCTGGCTCTACCATGTACTAGCTGTTTGTGATTATGGGCAAAACAATTGCTCTCCCTCGTCTCTAGTATTCTCGTTTATAGTAATGTGATAATTATAGTATTACTGAACGGGTCATTGTGAAAACTAAATGAAATACCACATGTAAAGCACTTAATATAGCCCTTGACAGAAGGGCAAGCCTTCTATAAAATGGTGGTGGAGGAGGAAAGTATAGAAATAATGAACTGATTTCACAGCTACTATTACTGAGCAAGAGACTGAGCTCTTAATCATTTCAAATCAGATTTTTGTCGTCTAGATTAGAGCTTTAGGTAATGAGACAAGATTGTGTGTGTCTATGTGTGTGCACAGGTATCCAAAACTCCAGTAAAATTTGTTTGTCCCCGTAGCTTAATCTTGTCCACTCTTCTCTCATATGTTAGAAAATGGCCAGTGTCTCATTCTGGATTGAGTAGAGGGTCAGTGAACATTGACCTGAAGGTCACTCTTTACATGACAATAACTGTTTTCATTTCTACCTTCATCTTTAGATGGCTTTATTAAACACATGATTAGATGGAACCCCCCCAACTAGAAACATCATTAGATAAAATCCCTCCAAATAAAAGATATTGTATACATTTCCCTCACCTCTCTGCTGCATCGTCTCCTCTCCCTACTCTCCCTCCCCCTCCCCCTCCTCTCCTTCCTCCTCCTCCCTTTTCCCCTCCCCCCTTCCTCTTTCTCCTCTTATGCATGCCCTTCTGTTCCCAATGCATTCCAATAGATGACCTTGACCCTTTCATTCATTCATGCATTCATTCAACAAACATCTATTGTGAGCCCACTGTGGTCCAATCATTGTTCTGTGCTTAGGGAGCAGCAGTGAACAAAACAGACCAAATTTCTGCCTTTATGGTGCTTGCATTCTAGTTGAGGGAACAGTGCAACAAACAATAAACAGAACAAAGTGAATTAGATATTATGTTAGAAGATGGTAGGTTCGGTGGAGAAAAATAAAGAAGTGAGTGAGAGAAAAAGCAAGTGGCTATCTGGAGGGGAGTATTGCAAATAGAGGGGACAGCATGCACAAAGGCCCTGAGGTAGGACTGTGCCTGGTATACCAGAAGGCCAGAGTGGCTGGAATGGAGAAAACACAAGGAAGAGTGTCAGGGAATGAGGTCAGAGGGGTAATGAGGGGCCGGATCATTTTAATGACTTTGGTTTCACCCTGATTGAGATGAGAAGAAGCATATAACTTACAACAGGGGAGCCTTTGTTTCTTCTTTCTTCAGTTGCTTTGTCAGCTTTTCTCTGATTCCCTTTCAAACATTCTTCCCCAGCCCCAGTGGACACAACGCATGCCTCCACACCCTTCCCACAGGCAGCAGCTAGCCAGCCACGTGTGTTCTTTTGGCCCTGAAATCCACATCTTCTGTACCTTCCTCCACCTTCACTCAGCCGTCAGTCTTCTTTTAGCAAAAACCAACAGTGAATTCCCTTTGCGCTTTACTGTGACTCGCCTTCACTCTTTGTGGTCCCTTGCTCTAGCCTTGGAGAGCCCTTCCTTCCTGGGACTTCACTTAGACCTCACACCTGTCCCACCCATCCCCACCCCCTGCCCTTCGTCCCCCATTTCACCCTACACCTGTCCCTCCTCTCTGCCTTTTCTGTACCGTTCCCCCATCTCTTTTTCTCCCTCCCTTGATCCACCCCCCTCTTCTTTCCCTCTCTGCACCCACAGTCTTCCCACCCTCCTCCCCAGCCCAGTCTCTTTCTCTGCCCATTTAACCCTGTGCTCCTCATTACAAGAGCCATCCCCTCTATCCATGCCAGGGTAGGACTCTGGGCCTCCCAACAAGGGTGTCAAGACAGAATTCCTGCCAACATTCATCTCATTTCAGATTCCCATAGCACCTTGCTTTCTTTCTCTGCCCCGCCTTGTTCCTTTCCCCTTCCATCTGCCAGTTTTTATCTTTTCTCTTTGGCAACCACAGACCTTCCGCTGACCAGGTCTCAGACCACAGCCGTCCCCACGCCTGCCCTGATTCAGGAGCTCGGGCCTGCCCACCCGCCTCTCCCACTCTACATCCCTATACCTCCAGCCTGGGCCTCACGGGCACACAGCTCAGGTGTCTGGGGGAGAGAAATTACAGACGTCCCCACTGGAGATGCGACCCATGGAGGCCAGACCATACCTGGGCCATTGGGCTCACACCTGGACATTGAATTTTAAAAGGAACGTTAAGCTAGACTAGTTATTTCTGAAAGGCTGTCTGATTATTACTGAGTTTTTCCTTAAATGAGGTCAAGTAAGAATAACAAGAACAGGGCTTCCCTGGTTGCGCAGGGGTTGAGAGTTCGCCTGCCGATGCAGGGGACACGGGTTCGTGCCCTGGTCCGGGAGGATCCCACATGCCGCGGAGCGGCTGGGACCGTGAGCCATGGCCACTGAGCCTGCGCGTCCGGAGCCTGTGCTCCGCAACGGGAGAGGCCACAGCAGTGAGAGGCCCGCGTACCGCAAAAAAAAAAAAAAAAGAATAACAAGAACAATGTGATATTTTTGCATTGAGCAAAAATATTCCATTTCAAGAAGTGTCCTTTATTTTAAATTTCTAGACTTCCTTACTCTGTTATCATTGTTGTTAAAAATACTCTTCATTTTATAAAATGATGGCCACTGAAGGATGAGTATGTGTGTGTAATATAAATATGTGTTTAATCATATGTGTAATTATTATTATATAATTATAAATATAAGTCTATATATAAATGTTATGTATAATAGACAGACAGAGATTGCCTTAATTGACAAAATAAGAGGTCTGTAACCACCTAGCCTATGAAATCTAGAAGTCTGGGAATGGCCAACCTAGCTAGAGTACTTCTAAAAATAAGCAGCCACAAACAACAAGCACGGTCTTAAGAGTGTAGACCGTGAATTCAGGCAGACCCACCTTTTAGCTCTGCCCTGCCTTTCAGCCATTGGCAAATAACGTTTCTGAGCCTTGGTTTACTCAACTGAAAAATTCAGAGGCTAGTGGTACCGTCTCAATGGTTTGTGTGAAAGTGAAATGAATATGTGCTGTCATCTGCTTAGTAGTGGGTCTGGCACGTAGGATATACTATGTTAGCAGTGACTGGTATTATTTTACTACAACTGCGGCTACTACTACCACCACTTTTACATTAGGCGTGGTGAGAAAGGTTGGAAACCACATCACGGGAGCTGAAGCTACCTGCGTAAGATCCCTCCATAAAGCTCCGTCAGTTCTTTGAAGATTACGGTTGAGAGAACAGGTTCAAGAATTAGGCTAGACGCTTGCATTGTGAATTGAGCCTGGCAATAGCTCATGTTCATGCAAATGTATGCAGACATGGAAATAAGGCTGCCCCTGCTGACCGGGCACACACGACCCACCAGACAGATTGCCTAGAACTTCTCTTGCTGTGTTTGCCTCATTCTCCTCTGTGATAAAATAAAGCTGAGGCGTTAAAGCAGATGAGGCAAGATTCTCTGGTTATATACTGGGAGAGGTGACATGTAAGAGAGACCTTTGCAGAGGAAACCTGTTTGTTCCTTAAGGCAACGAAGCTCGTGCCTGGGGATCTGTGTGATGGCCTAAAAGTCTTTTTTTTTTTTTTTTTTTTTTTCGGTACGCGGGCATCTCACTGCTGTGGCCTCTCCCGTTGCGGAGCACAGGCTCCGGACGCGCAGGCTCAGCGGCCATGGCTCACGGTCCCAGCCGCTCCGCGGCATGTGGGATCTTCCCGGACCGGGGCACGAACCCGTGTCCCCTGCATCGGCAGGCGAACCCTTAACCACTGCGCCACCAGGGAAGCCCCTACAAGTCTTTTGAGCAGTTAAAATTCATCCTCTTATCAATGAGAGAAGACCAGCAGGTGGGGGAGGTTGAAAGATGAGAAAGAGGGAGCAGAGAGTAGAAACTGTAGTATGCACCCCAAGATGCACAGGAAGTGTCTGATTTATCATCCCAAAGACATCTGAACATGACTTCTCTTTTTACCATCAAGAATTCCACCTCATGTCCATAGCCACCTATATAACCCAGATTTCTCCTTCTCTTTAGCGTCGCTTTGCACCACATCTGGTTCTCTGTTCCCTATATGTGCAATCCTTAGCTGGTAGTGATGCTGTTGAACCTTGGGAGGGGTTCTGCACACCCCAACATTCAGGGGAAGGAAGGTCTATCTCTCATGCAAAGCAATCTGGCAGACTCTTTTAGATTTTTTTCAAAGCCAAAGCAGCTCAGAGAAGTGTGCACTGGTCTCCCTGAATAGCAGAGCCAATTCCTCTAAAAACAGCTTTCTTCCAGAGAACCCACAGTGAGACAGTTCACTGCAGATTTTCCTCAAAACTGAGCTCCCACCAACAGCACTGTTCTTGCTGCTCCGTGTCGTTTCTCTGAACCCGATCCAGCCTCCAGCAGGGATAGATTCTGGGAAGAGCCAGAGGCCCACACGTTCTTCTGTTCTGTGGTCTTCGTTCCGCCCTCCTGGCCTCAGGGCTCGAGAGGGGCCATCTGTACCTAGAACCTCATCTTCATCTCTGTCCCATCTTCTTCCATTTTTGCTCTATACCTCCACATAGTGTCATCCCGAGTCTCATGCCCTTGGCTATAACAGGTAAATTTAGTTGCCAGAGAAAGGTTGTGGATGGACTTAAACGTCAAATCATAAATCAGAAGCATCTAGGGGAAAAGGTAGCCCCATTTTCCACCTAGCCTCACTTCAACCCCATTGTTTATCTGGGGTGGGGAGATAAACAATGGTTTATCTGCTAAACAAAGCAAATATGCCCGCATCATACTGGTCACCAGGGACATTTTTAAAAAGAGAGAAAAGTTTAAAAAAAAAGCAGCCAGCAGAGCAAAAGGGCCGGAGGGCTCTGGAAATCATCAACATCCGGGATTCTTTTCCTTTTTTAAAAAAATTGAAGTATAGTTGACTTACAATATTGTGTTAATTTCTGCTGTACAGCAAAGTGACTCAGTTTTACACATATATACGTTCTTTTTTTATATTCTTTTCCATTATGGTTTATCCCAGGATATTGAATGTAGTTCCCTGTGCTTTACAGTAGGACCTTGTTGTTTATCCATTCTAAATGTAATAGTTTGCATTTACCGACCCCAAATTCCCAGTCCATCTCTCTCCCTCCCCACCTCTCCCTTGGCAACCACAAGTCCGTTCTGTATGTCTGTGAGTCTGTTTCTGACCTGTAGATAGGTTCACGTGTGCCATATTTTAGGTTCCACATGTAAGTGATATCACATGGTATTTGTCTTTCTCTTTCTGACTTATTTCACTTAGTGTGATAATCTCTAGCTGCAACCACATTGCTGCAAATGGCATTATTTTGTTCTTTTTTATGGCTGAGTAATATTCCATTGTATATACATACCACATCTTCTTCTGAGGACACGAGGTTTCTGGGGGGCTGCCATGTGGAAGGAGGGGGGATGGGGTGGGTTGGGGGCAGGTGGGATAAAGGTGAAGCTGATCAGGTAGCAGAATAATTAAGAACAGAGCCTTGTGGTAGATAGTCCTGGGTTTGGATCCCGGTTCTGCCTCTTTGGGTACCTTTCTTAACATCTCATGTTTCACTTAGTTCCCATCTTTGCAAAATGGGGCTCATCGTCCCTACTAGAGATTCTCCATGAAGACTAAATAATATAACCTAACTGCATAGAAAGTTAGCACAACGTTTGAAAGCTCCTAAGTGGAATCTAAAAGGAAAAAGCTTGTGCACATGTCACATATGTGACATGATAGAATGCTTTAGTCTCAAGTTCTCATTTTTTTCTAAGTTGACGACAAAGATTTGTCTGCTGGAGGCATCTGGGAATATGCATATAATAAGAAGAGCAAATCTGGCTCTGTGTCTGCACCTCTGTTTTCTGTAAGCAATGCCAGGTGCTCTGCAAAGCTGGTTAGGAATGACTCATGTCACATATGCCCACATGCCTCAGCTCTGTTGTTATTGTATTAGTGATACTACTTGCTTTGTAGTATTGTTGAAGGAATAAAATGAGCCAGTGTGTGAAGAGCACGGTGTCTGATATATAGAAAGCCCTCAATAAATGGTAGACGTCCACCATTATTGCAACCAATATTCGAATCCAGCTCCAGAAACTCTTTATCAGGTGACTTGCTGCCATGGCCCTGCACTAGCTATGCCCCTGCCAGTCCCTCTGGCATCACGTTGACTTATGTATTGCTAGAAATATATTGTGTTCAGTCGCGTGTTTGCGAATGACAGATCATTAAGGAAGCACTGAGGAACTAGGGCAAATCAATACAGAACGCAAATGGCTGAAACCCCCATCAGATGTTCGCATTGTTTCTGCCAGTGCCGGAAGACGCTCAGATGTTTGATTTGTATGTTTGTTTTTATGCTAGTTCTGTTAAATCAGTTTGCAGCCTGAAGAATGTTTGCCAAAGAAAGACACATGTGCCAGTTAAGAGAGACCAAAGACAGTCGCTGGCTTCAGACACATCCCTAAATGTGACAGTTTTTGCTGATGCTAAAGCTGCTTTTTGTCCTTCACACTGAATTTTTGTCACTGGGAGTATGGATATTTGCATGCTTGTTCCAAGCCATGTAAAACCCACCAGAGGCTGCTGCTGTGTAGAGCCTGTGTGTGTGCCCACACACGTGCGTGTGCACACACACCCCAGACTTCCTTCCTTGACCGAGGAGCAGTTTTCTGAGTATAAGTGGGCAATGACTAAAGGAATAGAGGTGCCTCCGCAGCAAACGGTATTCAGCGAAGCTCAGTGACTGAGACTGCAGGCTTTCCAATTGGCTGAACTTGAGTTTGAGTCCCTGCTGTAGCTCTTCCTGGCTTTGTGAATATGGACAAGTGACTTAACATCCCTGAGCCTCGATGTTCTCATGTTTAAAGTGGGAGTAGTGATAACAAACAGGGTCTGCCTCAGAGAGGTGTCAATACTAACTTAGATGTACGGTGCAAAGCTCTTAGTCTGATGCCTGACTTACAAGTACAAGCTGATACTGTTATTATCCTCACCCTTGCCTTAACTTTACATCTGAAGTACACTGACAAGCTCTAATGCCCCCTGGGGCAAGGCTAACCCACATCATGTCCTGGCCTTGGCATCCTGTAAGGGTGTTGCATGTCCAGCGGGTACCCACAGCAGCATAAGAGGCAGAGAGACTGCAGAAATAAAGACCATCCCCAGAGTGTGCAAGGGTAGAGCGTACCGGATACACAGCAACGTCCCTGCCAGGGTTAACAGGCTAAGATGGGAATTCTTTGTTCTTTGTTCAAAGCCACACCTTTGCACTCTATTTGCATATTTTGTACATATATTGTTATATATATGTGTGTGTGTGTGTATATATATATACACACACATGCATCTATATTCCATCTTCCCTCAACTCCTACAGCCTTTTTACAACATACCTACTTCTGCAGAGACTGCATGATGTCTCAGAATGAGTACTGGGGTCTTCACCCCTTAAACTTTTCTGGGACTTTGGGAAAGCTATTTTAGTATATGGACTTCACTTTCTCTGTTTTCAAAAAATAGAGAAGGCAGTGCATCCAATGGACGGAAGGAGAAAGATGCCACTTCCGCCACTTATTAGCTCTGGCACTTCGGATAGGCTCTTTGATCCATGTAGGTTTTATTTTCCTCGTCCACAAAGTAGGGCCAACACAGCTTGCCTCAGAAGTGTAAGGATTCACAGAGACAATAGACCTAAACCAACTCGATTCCATAAAGGACAACACTTCTTGTTATGTTAGCAATAAAATCTGGTTCTGTGATGGACCGTCTTGGGCTGGTCTCTATCACCAGATTATTAAACTCCTTGGGGATAGGTATCACATCCTACTCACTGTTTCATCCTTCCCTTAGCTCTTGCACCCATTGCTAAAGTGGACGTTATTCGTTATGAACTGCACGGTCAGCCAGCTGACCTGACGAGCTTGGGCTCTTGGCCTGCAGCTGGGAGCAGTGCAGAAACTGAGGGGATTGCCATCGTTACAGACAGTGGCTCTCTCCAGAGGCATCCTCCAGCCGCAATCCTCCTGCCAAAATGGCAGGTGAACCCCAGGATTCCTGGAGAGCATTTGCCACCCGACTGGCAGCCCCAGAGGTTCACAGAGCTGCTGCCTTGGCTGAGAAATCCCTGAACTCTGCTCAGCTGGAAAATGAGAATGTCCTTGGAACTTCTCAGTCAAGGCAGCCTGCCCGGGTCTGCTGCCTCTGTGGGTGGCTATATCCAGGAGCCCGCAGCCTCTGCGACCTTGTGGCATGCTTTTTTGGCTCAACACAGGCCAACCAGGCCGCTGTCCAGCCAGCCTATGCCCACGTGCTTGACAGAGCACACTCCCCGGCCCCTCCGGCCCCAAAGAGGCTCTCTTAATAGACCGTGGCAGCCTCATTTGTAGACTCGATTCATCTGGCAGCCAAGAATGATCTGTCCTGATGCTCCCTCTCTCCTCTCACCCACGCTTCCTCTTTCTCCACCCCCCTCACCCCCTTCCTTCGGCCTGGAGAGTGATTTGTCTGTGTTATGGGTAGGCCTGACAAACCATTCCACATTAGCAGCTGAGATGTTGTTTGAAATGGGAAAATTGCTGGCAAACTGCTCCATTAGTGGTTCCAGTAACAAATACTCTCTTTCCCCCAATGAAGATGAGATTGCAGAGGCACAAATTAATACAACTGTCTCCCCTCTTCTGCAGCAGGGATTACTCTTCAAGATGAATTCATCCCAGCCAGAAGTGTGCATCCTCTAGATGGAGCCTCCAAGGGAGCCAGTTCCTCCCATGTCTGCCTTGTGCTCCCCTCAGCCCTCCCCTTGCACACACACACACACACACACACACACACACACCATACACACACACTTTTTTGTGTCTTCCCAGCAGAGGGTTTGGGGATCATCCATGCCAAATGAGGAAGTGATGAAAAGATCCACACCTCGGAGAGACGGGAGATGTGGACCAGGCCACCATTCATCACCTCTAATAGAGGACCCCGCCTTCTGCTCATGCCTGTTTCCCACCACACCTGTTCTTGGCGACGGGAAGTCATTTGATAGATGAAAGAATGAAGAATGAAAAGGCTTGCTCACTCTCCATGCTCCTTCTCTTCCAAGGAAGCTCTGGGCCCTGAGCCTGCAGCATCTCTTGTTCTTTCCAGAGTAATAGGAGAGAGAGCAATTCAGCAAAGTCCGTAAGGCCATAAAGCTACAGATTGTAGCAGCAACCCAGGGGAGTGATCCATTCGGGGCCCCTGGGGCCCTCAGGATATCAGGGAGCCAGTTTGATGAATGTCAGGCTGGGAGCCTAGAGACTTGAAGGCTATTTCTTCATCATATTAGAACAGCCGATTGAAAAACCCAGAAACAAATACTGAATCGTTAGGTTGTACACCTGAAACTAAAGGTATATGTCAGTTATACCTCCACTACAAAAAGGAAAAGCCCAGAAATGCAGTCTCTGCCTGTACTGCACCCCAGCAGCAGGATGGTGGAGGTTTTCACTGAATGGTGACATGCTTCCAGAACAGGTAGGCATTGCTATCTGTCCATCTGTCTTTACTCTTCCTTCTCTTTATCCCTGTGACTTTTTCAGCATTCTGGTTACTTCCTACAGCATTTTCTGAAGATGACAGCTGCCTCCCAAAGACAACTTATCGTAAACGAGAACCAAATATGCTCAAGGAGAAGACATCTTTTCTAGCTTTCTCCCAGGGGTAGCAGACCCTGAGCTGGCTGCCCCACACACCAGAACCCCAGTCTCTGGCTTTCGGACGGTGTTTACCAAGTCTCCCTCCTCTAAGAATGTATGCCACGTGATGGGAGAGACCATCCTGTCCTCAAGGCCCCCAGCAACCATTTGTTGATGGGTGGATGGTTAATCGACTCTTTTCTGCTCTGTTTCTCAGACGCCTGGAACAGAACTCCATCAAATCCATCCCTGCTGGAGCCTTCACCCAATACAAGAAACTGAAGCGAATGTGAGTCTCCCCTGGAGAGAAATGGGCCCAAATGTTTTCAGTTCGGGGGGCACTATGTGTAGTGGGCAGCCTGCCCAGATGAGAGGCTGCGTCACAATCCTCAGGAGAGTGCAGTGTCAGACCTGGAATGGCTCCCAAGACGGGGAGGTGAGACCAGGGTGCTGCATTCAGATGGGGCGGTGTATGGGTTTAGGCACCTCAGATCTAAGGGCGACTCCAACTAGAGTGAAGTAAAATTATCTGGGTGGGAGGTGGGGCTGTGTCAGCCTAAAACAATCCCATCTCACCAGTTGATTGTCCCCTGGTTTGGGGGATGCGGACCTCAAGTAGGAGCTTCAGTAGAGATGTGGCCGTTTCCCTATATCATCCTACAGCACCGTCACCAGCATCCCTACCACCATGCACGCATTCATCTAACAAATTCTTAGCCAATGTCCACCAGGAACAAAGAACTGTGCTGGGATCTGTGGGTAGAGGGTGAACTAAAACGAAGTCTCCTCTGATGGAGCTTGCGTATTTGAGTGGGAGGGCACAGAAATAAAACCAAGTAAATGTCAGAAACTGACCAGTACTAGAAAGTAAAACAAAAGAAGGGAAGGGACTAGAGATTGATGGAGGGGTGGTCTCTAGATGGGTTGACCCATGAAGGCCTCCGTGTGCAAGCGACCTGAATGAAGGAAGGGAGTGAGTCTAGAGGAGTTCTCAGGGACATATGCATGGATGGTTTGCAGAATAGAGAGGAGGAACAGAGTGAATGAAGAGAAAGTGGTGGGGATTGTGCTGGAGACGTAGATAAGGGCCAGCTCCCGTGGGCTCTTTAGACCATGGTAAGGACTTTCTAATCTTTCTAAGTGAGATAAGAAGCCTTGGAACCTCCCTTGCCCATATGATGATCCCCAGCATGGCCATTACCACCATATCCAATACCACGCCATCACTGCAGCCTATCGGTACCTGCTGACATCAACACTGCAGTGTACCTTCCCTACTCCATTGACAGCATCTGAGCCTCACGGCCCTCATCCCTGCCATCGTGGTAACGTCATCAGCACCACCCCTCCCCATCACGTGACCACCCTGAGCACTGATCTGTGAGTCACTCAGAGCGGGGTGCTCTGAAGGGAGGCTAGTAGGATTCAGAAACAACCCAGCCATTGCCATCACAGATATTAAGAGCCTAGCAGGGAGGCTCCTGTCCCTTTTCCAGGCTAAGAAATCATTTATTATAGCCCAGTAATCACGATGCTGCTTTCATTGCGCTTGCCTACTCCCTCTGGCCCCCCACACAGAGAAAAGAGAGGGGGCAGGTAGAAATATGCATGGACTTGGGTTTTGTTCCCTTCCACCGCGGGCTGATTCATCGGTTTCCCTTGAGTAGGAGGGCCTGCATTAAAGAGGTTAAGTGTCTGCTTGCTCCGTTTATGTTAAAAATAAACATCCCTGCGAAACAGTGGCATTGGTACGCTTTACCCTCAGATCTTAGGAAGCCAACTTCCCATCTCCCTGGAAATCCACGCCAAACAAGTTTTTCTCCTGGTACAGTTCCAGAAGTAGAAACCAACATGATGCGCCAGCCCTAAGCACATACTCCTTCCCTCCCTTTGGCAGCATTCCTGCTGGAGGAGCTGTATAAATATAGGCCTTAATATTTAAACCTTGGGCCATTAATCTCCTGGCCTCCCTGCTTCTCCAGCTCTCTCTCCATATGCACCCCCCCAATTCATTTTTAAAGCCCAGCTTGATTATGCAGCCAGATAGTAATTTCAGTGAAAAATGACAAGTTCAGTCACTGCCCCAACCTATATCTCTTACATGATTTAAGTGACTGCTCTAATTTTTTGTGAAGTCCAGGTAATTTAGAGTGTGACTATGTTTTACTGTCCTTTCTCCATCCCGTTGGAGTTGCCATGATCTGTGCATTCAAAATTCATAAGATCTTCTCCGTCACGACCTGGGAAGTAAATTTCATTTTTGATCACTTCTGATGCTATTGATATTTACTATGATGCCCTTTCCCCCCCCCAACCAAGGGGATGGCGGTAGGGAAGAGAGACCACTTAAAATTTTTTCTGACTAACAGAACTTCAGAAACCCAGACTGAAGTGCAAGGGCTTTGGAGAAGTAGGGTCCCTGGTGAAAACGGAATTTAAAACCCTAAGGGTGAACTCCTCCTAGGTATATGTGACCAGTTTATCTCTAATATCTCACAGAAAAAAGTTTTCCCTCAGCTATGAGTGAACCTCATCCTCTTCTTATCTCCAATGACAAAAAGAAAAAAAAATTTTCCTTGATTGAATGTTGAATGGCTTTGTCCCTGAAGAGGATGAATTTCTAGAGGTCAGCTTAGTGTAAAAAAAGTACTTCCAGGTGAAAACTAGTACCAAGATAGAGGCGCCATCTGCAGGGAGAGTAGCAGACGTTAGAGAGGATGCCCCAGTCTTACAGGGTTGGTTAACCGAGAGCGCTGACACTTGAAGGCCAAACCTTCAAAGGTGTTGAGTTCTTTCCCTCCCACGTTCTAAGGTAGAGCAATATTCCACAAGTTCCACCAGTTCCTAGTGTCTCACGCTTATAATCCCCGCTTGACCCTCGTCGGCACTGGAATTTACCACCTCTCTTCTGAACTGTATGCAAAGGCCACTTCTTCTCTGCCATCCAGTTTATCAAGCCCCAGGGGACTGGGGTAGGTTTGAGACAGACCAGATTCTGAAATACTGGTCTAAAGTATGACTCAGAAACCACCTGCCTGGGAATCATCTGGAGATTTGTTACGTATGCAGATTTCTAACCCCAGTTCTCCAGAGGGCCAAATCAGACCCTCTGTGGGTGCATTTTAATAAACGCCCTAGTGAGGTTTGAGAACCACTGGTCATCGAGGGCGACCCAAACACCAGGAGTCAGCTCTGGGACCACCTGAGCGTGGAGATGGGTGGGCACTGAAGCCTTCCCCAGTCTACCTTCCTGTCCAGGGCCACCACCTTCTGCACCCATCACGGTGAAATGGAAGGGAGACTGGAGATGCCAGCTCTGTACCCAAATCGCTGTGTCCACTCACTTGTGGCTACAGATCCTTTACCTGTGGCTGCTGCTCCCTTCCTGCAGAATGAAGAACTAAGATGAAGTGACCACCAGGGTCAGTTCCCAGCTAAACTATCACTTCTCCAGTTTCCACTCCCCAGCATCTCCAAATCACGAGACTTCTCACCTTGTCCTTAGAGACGGGTGCATCCAGGAGTCTAGCTCTGAACTAAAAACGAATTTGCCCTGACAAGGCTAAAGCAGAGGGCTTCCCCACTGGTCACAGAACCTCCTCTGACACGGTAGAGGGCCAAGGACCTTGAAGGGACATCACATTAAAAATGTCAGGAAAAAAAAAAAAAAACCAAAGAAATAAACAAACGAGGCTTTCTCACTAGTCTGATCCGAGCACCGACCCTGCACGCTTGCCTGAAATGCCTTGCTAGGCAGCCAGGCTGAGGGCTAGCAAGATTAGGATAATCCGGAGCATTTGCTTGTTAAGACCCTTATACAAAAGCAGAGCTCTGAAGAAAAGGCCAGTGTAAGCTGACTAGTTTGCGAGCACAATCTGTGGATTTGTTAGAGGCGATCTCGCCTGCTAAAGGGATAAGCTCAACAGCCGTGCCTAAGAAACCTTAACCTGTGGAGTATCTTTCAACTCGCAGGTCTTGGAAACAAGGAGGGAAGGGAGCAGAGGACTAGGCAAAGATTGTTGGGCGGCCCTTTTGAAGGATAGTAGAAGGAGGAGAGAAACAGGCAGAAGGACTGAGCTTAAGAGGCTGTGGGGCTGGGGCGTCTGGCCTCGCTGGAGGCAATTGCTAAGGAATCTGCTTAGATGTTCTTGCTTCTCAATATTCCCTTCCCTCCTCCTTGTTGATCCTCCAAGACCCCAGCTCTCCCTCTTCTCCACAAAAGCAAAGACCCATTGATTTATTTTGGTAAAGAAAAGGAACCGGAGAGGTTCATTGTAGCTGGAAATTGGAGCATCTCCCCTTCCAGGGACAGGAGCCCCGAGGCTGTCCCTGAGCTAATAACTCCTAAAGAGAAGTCTCCCTCTTCAGGAAAGTGTTGTTAGCGAGACGGGTGCTCAGAAGACCCTGGGGTGCTGCAGAGTAAGCAGCCTCTGGGTCAGGGAGATTCCTCTGTGCCAACGAGGCCAGGTTAGCTGCCTTCTAACACACAGCATCCTTCTCGCTCACATTATCCCAAAGCCCTGATCATCATCGCCCTGGGCTTGTTCCCGTCTCACGAGGACCACCAGTGACAAGCCCACATCTCAAAGCCATCCCATGAGAATCTCATGATGTCTTTACATCACCCGGCCTGGAAGATGCACTGAACCAGACAGAGACTTAAGTCACTGCTCAAAACCTCCATTCAGGTCAGGAAGGAAAAGTCACTGGGGAGGTGAAATGACTCAGGATTTCTGGGGACAAAAATAAGCATTTGCCAAGGCGTGAGGCAAGAAAGTGAGGCTTACAGGAACCTTGGGCTGTGTTTGGGCAAGGCCAGCTTTTGCTTTGTTTATGCTATAATTGCTTGGTTGTGAGACCTACGATGAGACCCTAATCTAACTGGCTTCCATTTCCCACCTGCAAAGTGAAGGCTCACGTGTGCATGGCCCTATGTCAAAGTCAAGGTGCCACGAGTGAGCATTCTTTGAAAGCCAAGAAGAGTGGTACAAATACAGTGCATTTTATCATGCGGCAGTTGAACTGAATGATCCTTAAGCCCCTGCTCACACACTATGAATAAATAAATTGATTAAGTGATGAATTCATCCTCACCATTTTGCATGCCTGAAATGCTTGGTCCACACTTTAGGAACGGCCATAGCACACCTTGAGCTATGTTCTCAGAGTCTCTGGTTAATTTTTCAGAGACATCAGCAAGAATCAGATCTCGGACATCGCTCCAGACGCCTTCCAGGGTCTGAAATCGCTCACATCTCTGTAAGTGGGGAGCAAAGCGCGTAGGGTGTGGGTGGGAGCATGGGCGAGGGGGGCGTCCATATTTTTCAGGGGGTGTTTATCAAGGTTTTATGTTCCCTTACACACTTGTGTCAACCTGGTAAAAGAAACAAATATTTCTTCAGGGGAAATTGATCTTGGGGAATATTTCTACAAGCCCAAATGCATTCTTTTTATTGATTAAGTGCCCAGCAGCCTTCCTGGTTATTGGCTTCTAATTCAAATGCATCTTCTGGTCTAACCGCCCTCCCATCCCACATGCCTAGGCAGTGCTGTCCGGGGAGGTGGAGGGAGAGAGTTGTAACGTATGATTATTACCACGTGCCCATTTTACCCGTGCGTGTGACCTTGTCAAGGAAGGAGCTCATTTTCTTCCTCTGATTTGAAGCCTTTTTCTCCAGACCAACCTCATGGCTATTGTCCTGAGAAAGCATTAACCCCATCCTATAAGCCTTTCTTTTCTTTGATTTTTAAACCCTAAAGCAGCCTAGTGGATGGAACCAAAGCTGTGCGCACCAGGGGCTCAGAGACCCTCAGGGGCAGGGAAGTACAGAGCTTTGTCCTGATTTCTGCCAGTGACTCGCCCTGTGGCACAGGGACTGTCACTTGAGTCTTCTGTGCGCATTCCCTCACAGGCAAAATGGGGACGATGACACCTTTCCTGCCTGACGCACATTCATGATTACAGTCCCAACAATCATTGGCAGTACTTATTGAGCACCTACTGTGTACCTGGTACTATTCTAGGAGGCTTGCAAGTTTCACCCTCACCATGACCTAAAATATAGGATCTATCCTCTCCTGTCTTTAATGGTTGGAGAAATTGGGTGATCTAAGCTCCACACAGACAGAGGTTTTTATTTCTTTTGATCCTGGCTGAATCTCTGGCACCTCAAACAGTACCTGGCACGTAGTTATCGTGCCAAAAAAAAATGTGTTGAATAAATAAACGTAACTTATCCAAAGTCCGCGGTAACAAGCGAGAGAGGCAGGATTTAGACCCAAGCAGTCTGACTCCAGAACCGTGCTCTTGGTCCCCATGCCGTGCTGCCCTCCTGAGATGACATAAAAAGTATAAGATACAGCAAAGGTATCATCAGTTGATATTTTTTGTATTATTTGGTGACCTGCCCACCCGGGCAAGAGTGAGGATGCTCAGAGGCAAGCTGTCCGTGCTTTGTGTCTCTGTGCAACCGGTTTGTTTAATGGATAAGTGGGCAGGTAACAAGACACACATTCTTCCCCCACCTGGCCCTATCCCACTGGGAAGGGGCTGAAGACAGGGAAGTCTCTTGATTCAGTTGTGGCCTGCTGCTGGAGGAGTAAAGTAGTTTCATTTATCGGGTAGAACATCTGGCTGGGATATCAAAGACAGGATTGTGTGTGAGATCAGTGTCTGCTTATTGCGCTGAAGATCACAGAGGAGAAGGGAGAGTGGCCATCTGCCACCGCGGTCCTATCCCTGTCCCCACCCTCCTGTTCCCCTTGTCTGCTGTCCCTCTGCTGGGATCTGGGAACAGCCTGAGGATAGTGAGACGCTCCCTGTCTTGCAGGAAAAGAAATTCAAAATCTGGTTGCCAGACAGGACATTGGCATGCCACTAGGCGATTCTGAAATATATCAGGGCATTGTTTAAGTGAAGTGCCTCTCACCCCCAGTGCACGCATGTAGCCATTCAGTAGATGCCTACTGTGTACTGAGTAGCCTTATAGGCACTGAGAATGTGGCAGTGAACTGGACAGACAAGACCCTTGACCTCATGGAGCTTTGAATACCAACACACCCAATCCGAAGTCAGGAATGGCCAACGTAAAGGGCAGGAAAGCCTTTACCCCAGACCTGTTCATTCTTTATTTTTAAATTTATTTATCTTTGGCTGCGCTGGGTCTTCGCTGCTGCGCGCGGGCTTTCTCTAGTTGCGGTGAGCGGGGGCTACTCTTTGTTGCGGTGCGTGGGCTTCTCATTGCGGTGGCTTCTCTTGTTGCGGAGCACGGGCTCTAGGCACACGGGCTTCAGTAGCTGTGTCACGTAGGCTCAGTAGTTGTGGCTCGTGGGCTCTAGAGCACAGGCTCAGTAGTTGTGGCGCACGGGCTTAGTTGCTCCACGGCATGTGGGATCCTCCCGGACCGGGGCTCGAACCCGTGTCCCCTGCAGTGGCAGGCGGATTCTTAACCACTGCGCCACCAGGAAAGCCCAGAGCTGTTCATTCTTTCAACAGATATTTATTGTGTTAGATCCTATTCAGATGTCGACTCTAGGGACCCAGCCATGAGCAAGCCACATGATGTCACCACACACAGAACCTATACTCAAGGGGGCCGGTGCGGGAGGCACAGAAAATGTTTAAAATAAATAAATGTATAAGTAATATAACATGACGTAATAAAAAGGGATGAAGAAATAAAAATAGAGTGACAGGTGGTAGAAAATGTTGACTAAGGTATTCAAGAGAAGCTTCCCAAGGACGAGGTGTTTGAGCCCAGATCTGAAAGGTGGGAAGGAAAGTCAAGGAGAGATCTGGGGATAAAGCCAGACAGGTCTACACCCAGGTGCCCCGAGGTGGACCCACAGCCCACGTCAGCCTGCCGGAGACTGGTTTTGACCCACTGAGGCTTAGAGACGCCCCATACGGACACATGATTTGAGGAACCCCTCCCCCCCGCCCGCCCCGTTGTCCCTCCGGCTTCTGCTACACTGCAGGTTCTAACATCAGCGAACAGTCAGTGACACGACTGCATTTGGCACAGTGAGCAGTGGGACATTAATAATATGAATTACAAACGCAAGCCTGAGCCATTGTGCTGACTTTTATTTAGCCGTTAGTTTGTTGAAACATTCATGAAACACACCCGCAGGCTGAGCAGGAGGCTCACTCTTCACTCCTGGTGGCGTCTGGAAAATGGGGAGTTGGGTTTATCGCTCCCATTGACCGTTTCCTCATCCTAATATTTGGCCTCCTCGATGACACATCACAGCCTGAATTTGCAATCTGAGTGGGGATCAAATCCTGCCTACATTCAAGGCACTCCAGAGCTCGAGAGGGAATTTTTTTTTTTAATTCTTCTTAGCTAAGTTCCCTCCATCTCGGAGGAGGCTGGACCCAAGAGACAGCAAAGTCTGTGCCATGGATGAGAGCAGAGAGAGGCCAGCAGTGTCTTCGGGGGAGGCAAACCCAGTACACTTCTTCCCCAAGCCTCACAGATCACCAGAGACCAGCCCTTGAATAGGACACCCAGTGTGAGGGACTCTGTAGGCTGGAAGAGAGAAGGGTAAAAGAATTCTGAGTTCCTTAGCTCTTGGAGCTCAGAGGATAGGAAAAAAGGCTGTAATGTAGAAGCTGCTGGTACCACAATAACAGTTCCTTGCTCCCTAGTTTTTCCTAAGAGCCAGTCCTTGACTCAGCAGTCCCTGAGCCATCTGGATAGGACGCCAGATACCCAAAGCCCTGTCTAGATGGATGATTAAAGGACTCAGCTCAGGAATTCCTAGGATGCAACAGGATATTAAAAGGAAACGTTCTATATAGGCTGGGCTCAGCCTGATCAATACCCATTGAAGACAAGAAAACACAGGGCCGGCCAGCTTCCCACACATCTTATTTATTGCTGGGGTGTGAGTCATGTTAGCAGCTCTGGGAGACACCACAAAGGGATTGCGTCTTCCTATTGTGGATGATTTATTGAGCTGGGCTGCCCAGGGGTAGAACAGGATGGAGCCCATTTCTCCTCGCCTCCCGGACAGCCTGCCCCTGCAACCCCCAGTGACACTAGCCCACTGTCTCACTGGGGAGGAGAAGGTGAGGCAGGCTGGGGAAGCCAGTGCTCTGAGATGCCCCCCAGAGTGGGCCAAGCTGGTGGCCTCCTACTTGAAGGAGTTCCAGTGGCCTCTCATCCACAGTGACCACTGTCCTCTCTGCTCTTTTCCAGGGTGCTCTATGGGAACAAGATCACCGAGATTGCCAAGGGATTGTTTGACGGGCTGGTGTCCCTACAGCTGCTGTGAGTAGGAACTTTGTCACTAATCGTGTCTCTGGAACTATTTGCAGGCTCTTTCCTGCAAACTTTGAGCCGTGCTCCGTAGAGTTCTTCTTTTGACTTTATGCCCATTAAAAGGAAAAAAAAACATTTTTTTTTGAGCTGTCCACCCCGTACCTCCATCACCTCTTCTTGGCGGAAGGAGAGCCAGGGAGTTGGCAGAGGAAGCCTAAGGTCAATGTAAACGAGCTATAGATGATACACCTCGGGAGCCTGGCCCAGGTATGAATCACTAACCTCAGGCTCGGGGGGCTAGAAATTAAGCCAGAGGTGAATCCTACAAAGGGAAGCATGGGGCAGGGGTGTGCTCGGAACTTAGGGAACTAAAATATTCATACACCGTATTCCAATACGAAAGCTGAAACAGAGCTGCTGGTAGACGTGAGACCTTGAAGAAGGATAGGGGTGGGGCAGTGAAATAATTAGAGAAGGAGCATGATCAATCACCGCTGTGACTCTATCTGGGTAAGATATGGCTGAGATGGGAAGCGTTTATTTAATTTAAAGGAAGATTTGTTGCCTCAAATTTTAAGCTCTGGGATTATTTACGTGCATTTGTTTCATTGTGGTCATTTGAGCTTAAATGTTTGAAGAAGATAAATGAACTCTGATGTGGAGAGGCCAGGAAAGGAATTCAGCTCATCCTGTATTTTAAGATTTTATGACTGGGGGAGAATTATCTCTGGTTTGTGATCAGGTAGCCATAGTATCTACACGCATGCACTATGGGTGTGGGGAGTGTGTGTGTGTGTACGTGTGTTTACCCGTGTGCGCATGCGTGTCCATGTCTGCTCAGGGACCATCATGATTCCTATTGGTATTAGGAATTGATCTTGAGTATCCTGTGAGCAATGGAAGATACCAAGTTTCAGAGAGGGAAATGACTTGTCCTCAGTCACACAACAAAATAGGTGTGGAAGCTGGAGTAGAGCTTATGTGGTCCTGTGGCTCAGAAGCCTCCCAGACCTCTGAATAGCACAAGATGTATGTTCCCAGAGGCGTGCATCTGAGTACAGATGAATGTGTGTGCGTGTGCATGCACATTTGTATGTGTGCCATTGTAAAATCACCTCTAAGTCACAGGCAGGAAGGAAGGGGCCTGGGGCCTCCCTGCTCCCGTGGGCAGTTAAGTGAAGCTCCATTATGAGCTTGCGCACCATGTAGTCAAGTTGTGGCTCCGGATGGGTGGGCGGCCAGGAGCAATGGTGAATAGAGGAAGGTTGGCAACGCATCTCACATGGTGACATCCAAAGAAAAAGGAAGTGAGACTTTTCCTTTAGCCTTTTCTTCTCACATTTACTCCCTACCCTTCCCATGTCCTGTTAAGACTCAGCCCTGGACAGAGTCTCCTAAGACAATATAAGAATGTGAATCATGTCCAGATGAGACGCCCAGCTAGTTTCCAGGCAGCACATCCATCACAGCAATAGTCAGGTTTGTTTCAATGAAGCCGAAAGCAAGAGAAAGAAAATTCTGTTCTTTTTCTCCGCATCCCACCCATCCAACCCTTCACACGTCTGTCTCCGTGTCTGTCTCACTCTCTGTGTCTCTGTGCACCTACCTACTAGTGTTCAAAGGTTGCAGCCCTTGGTGGGCCTTTGTGGCTCTTTGTTAGAATGACATGCCAGGGCTCTGCAGGGAGCTGGGGGGTTCACAGATAGTATTCTTTGCTTGTAGCAAAGAAACTGTAAGTTATAACTGCCACTGTAAGGCCAGTTAACTGTACCTATTAATCCCGTCCAAGAAGAGTAACAATAGCATGGCCTAGAGTTAGATTTGGAGGTGGTGCGTTTCACTGGGCTGGAGTGAATATCCTTTTACAGTCTGTGTTTTGACCGCAGAAAGCTCTATGCCCTTGCGTGCATTAAGGAGAAATGTAGCATGCGTCAAAGTGCCTAGCACAGTGCACGGCATGTAGCAAAGATTCCATAAATGCATGTTTTGAGAGTCCGCCTGCCGATGCAGGGGACGCGGGTTCGTGCCCCGGTCTGGGAAGATCCCACATGCCGCGGAGCGGCTGGGTCCGTGAGCCATGGCCGCTGAGCCTGCGCGTCCGGAGCCTGTGGTCCACAACGGGAGAGGCTACAACAGTGAGAGGCCCACGTACCGCAAAAAATACATAAATACATAAAATAAAAATAAAAAAGGAAATGTATCCCAGCTCCAAGCTGACAGCAGTCGTGAGATGACTGGAGTTAACAGGACTTCGCATGGACGGGGAAGGCAACTCTGGTTGAGTATCACCATTTTGAGCAGAGGGAGTTGAGTAGCTGAGAGTAAAGACAAAGCATCCCCCCTTCTCTCGAGACCGAGAGTTGACACAACTCAGGCCACCTCACTTTCCAGAAAGAACCAGCAACTGTAGCCATCATTGGGCTTTGACCTGCTGTTGAGCAGTTAGAAAGCAGGTCCTGATTAGATCTAATTTAGCGTTCAGCCCGCAGTAGATTGGATTTCTCCTTGTTAGACTGGAGACACTCCGATAAGAAGGCTCTGATTAGAATACCCTGCTAGTCTGGGAAATTTCCTGTCCTTTGACTCGAAGACTTTTTGCAAGAGGTTTGTGTTTTTTTCTTCTCTCTCCATCTCTCAAGTTATGGGTGCATCACAAAGCCAAGCTGTCTCTGCCACCCAAAATGATCTTGGATGTTTCCTTTCTGGCCCTTGTCATGATGCTACCAGGAGTAAAGCAGGTGCATTGTAGTTGGTTGTCCTGGCTGCCCATCTCCCCTTTCCCTGTTTCTCTAAACTTTTCAGCTATTCCACCACACTTGCCCAGCCTGTTCTGTACCCAGCCCTCCTGGGTCATTCTCTTGCCCTGTTTATTCGGGCAGATGGCCAATGCTGATAGGAGAATGTCTCAGTCTTCAGAGTTTCTCAGAGGCTGCAGCAAATGGGTCTCCATGGACAAGCTTCAGCAGTCCTGGGAAGGACCCCCAAACCCCTATCCTCTTGGTGTCAGCCTCAAAAGAGTCCCCTCCTTTAGTTGGACTTCCAAAATCTTCAGGGCTTCCAGGACAGCCTCTCACCCAGCTGGTATGGAAACCTGTCCCATGCACCCTGGGACAAATCCTACTGCTCTTTTGCTGATAAGTTTCTGTGATAAGTTTTCTCAGTGTAGTTAGAAGGTTAGGAAGCTCTTTCTTATACTAAACCTCAGTAATGGCTTCTGGGAAACTCAGAAAAGGCTATTCTCATATTCTTCAAGTGTTTGAAAATAGCTAGTATGTCTCCCTGTAATTAATCCTAAACTGGTTCAGTTCCTGCAGACTTTCATTGTATAAACACACATTTGTTATTAGTGACAACCCTTATGATCTTCAGGGGAGCCTGTCAGTTTCCTTCCTTAAAACAGGCTACTGGGACACGAGTCAGGTGCCCAGTAGGGCAAGAAGTGTGTTTAGAGACTCCCTCCTAAACTGCAGAGAACTGAAATTTCCCACATAGAGACATCTCAGAATCCAAGGTTAGGACCAGACATGCCACTGGGCATGCGCGCCCAGCTCTGATCACCCGAGAAGTGACCTGTCCTCTTCTCCCAGGCTCCGTCCATGCCCTTCCTCACCAGAAACAGAGTGAAACTTGCCGTTCCCCTGCCCACCCTGGCTCCTGGGTTTCTAGGATGTGAGTGGAGATGATGATCCTGAGTGTGCAGCCAGCCAGAGTGCCCCCAGATATGTCACCTTGCAGCTCAGGGGTCAGCCCTCCCCAAGGCAAGGGAAGCAAGCAGTCACCGTGTCTCCGGAGCCATCACTTTCCCCTCTGATGGGCAGCAGTAAGCTGCGCCATTACAGCTCCCCCGGGGGATCGGCACATGCAGTTAGTACTCATTGATTGCATGGCATATGCACGGAAGAGGGATTCAAGTGGGGCAGGCAGTCATTTGAGGTGGAAGCTTTCGTGTAAATGCTGGCTCCGGTCGATGTTAAACCTGCTCCGGGAGGTCTTAACCAAACCAGACTGTCTTAGGGCTGGAATAAGTTAAGACAGCCCAGCACCTGTTGTTTGATTTTCTTGGAAGGCAGACAAGACCACTGGAGCATCTTGGAGTTTTCCAAGCAACATGCCAGTTACAGGGCAGTGAGCAAAACTCCGCTCCCTATAGCTCACTTTCCCTTATCGGCTGTTTTGCAAGTACAACTACTGCTCCTGATGACAACAGCTACCATTCATTGAATACTTAATGTGTTCCAGAACCTGTGCTAAGCAACTTCATATACATCACCTCATCTAACCTTTACAACCATGCTAAGAGAAAGGTGTTGTTCAGAGGCCCATTTTATAGATGTAGAAACTGAGCAACTGACGGGTTAAGTAACTTGGCCATTGTCTCTCAGCATGTAAGTGATGGAGCGTTGGAACCCAAGCAGTCTGAATCTGGAGTCCACACCAGAGATATCTGCTTCTGACCCAGTCATGGGCCAATCTGCAGAGCTAGTTTTGTGATACACGAAACAAGAATTCCTCACTGGCTCAAGCCAAGGAGGGAGTACTGTGGAACTGATGCTTTAACAGCTCCTCTTGTTAAGCCTCAGTCTAAATCACAGACCCCTGTCTCCCATGGAACTTCCTCTGGTTGACTGTCCTCACCCCACTAAAGTTCGAGCTGAGCCCTGTAAGAGGGCAATCAAGAAGCCGCTTGTTCTTGGGCTTCCCTGGTGGCGCAGTGGTTGAGGGTCCGCCTGCCGATGCAGGGGACACGGGTTCGTGCCCCGGTCCGGGAAGATCCCACGCGCCGCAGAGCGGCTGGGCCCGTGAGCCATGGCCGCTGAGCCTGCGCGTCCGGAGCCTGTGCTCCGCAACGGGAGAGGCCACAACAGTGAGAGGCCCGCGTACCGCAAAAAAAAAAAAAAAAAAAAGAAGCTGCTTGTTCTTAAAGACTGGGTTGAGGTGAGATGATGAGAATTCTCCCCCGCAGTAGAAGCAGACTTCCTTTGTGATGCATTTTTGAGGGAGGAATTCTTCCCTCTCTTGTGTACCTGGAACTTCCTAAGGAAAGCTCTTGAGGGGACTTAAATTCTGGAATCATTCCATGCTTTGGTCATTGAGTGAATGGTTTATCCCTCTTAAAGGACTGATTGGTAACCAGGTAGCAGTCAGATAGGCAAGTTCTACCCTAGTAGCTGTTGGGGAGGGAAGGGGCAAGCCAGGTCACACTAGGTGAGGCCCTTGATCTCCTGAGAGCAGGTGATGGCCCCTTCATCCGGTCTCTCAGAAGCTCAGCTTCCCTCTGATTACCTTAGGAGGTCCCCGTTGCTTGCACCCTCTTCCTCGTGCCCTCCTATATCTGTGGATTCAAAGGAGGTCCTATTTTTCAGACAGGCCACCCTGTTGCTGCACTTCAGTTTGAGTCACCATGACAACCCACAGCCCATGACCAGCAGTGCAGTCATTATCAGGAGAGAAGAAAGCGTCATCATTGCCCCCAGGGACTTGGAGGGCTCCTCTTGTTTCTTTGTGTGAGTGTTTAGCATGACGTGGCCCACAGCACCCATTCACAGGCTCAGAGAAGATTCTGGGCGGGGTCAGAAGTCCTTGACCTCGTGGCACCAGATGTCACCAGGTTCTTCCCCATGTCCAGCCTCAGGAGGTTGCCAAAGGTCAAAATAAATCCCCCGTATTTCATATGGGAAAGATAATAGCATGTTTGTTCTAAGGCAAGAGAGTGGTCCTTATTACAATTAGTAGATAAAGAATTTCAGGGTGGCAGAGGGTTAATTCTAAAGAAATTTTTTTAAAAGAGAAAGACACAATAATGAGAGGGGTTAACTCTAAATCCTGCAGCTTAATCAGAGGTCCAGAATGGCTCCCCTAATTGGCAGCCTCACTAATAGTTAATGCCAGTGCTTAATAGTGGGAAATACTTGCAGGGATACACAGAGAACTTTTTTTGATAACAGAGAGCCTTTGTAACCCATTCCTGAAAAATGATTCCCCTACAGGAGGAGCCAGAGAAAGGGTTATGCCATGGGCTTGTTGGTACATCTTTCCCTTCCTATGGATGCATCTGAATGTTGACGAAAGAGAAATTGACCCGCCCCCCCCCCCCCCCCCCCCCCCCCCCCCCCCGCCAGTGTCACTTTAAGAAAAGGAGGCTCCATGAAGTCCCCGCCTGGCGGGGAGCCTGTGCCCATCTTCCTATCCCGTGGTCTTTCCCGGAAGGGCTTCACGTATTCTGCAGGAAGGGGCTGCTGCACTCTTTCCTGACACGTTTTCTGAGAAGACCTTGTACTCCAGGTTTGGAATATGCTTTTGGCGTTTGCAGACAAACACCGTATAAGTAGGAGGAGTAGCCTTAAACCGCTGTCTTCCGCAGACACGTGGGCAGATGTGGAGAATATAAGTATCACCCAAATGAGAGCTTGGGGCCACTGAATCAATATGTGAACCACTGGCATTACCTAGGTGATTTTGATGCAATTTATCATTAAGCCTGATTCCAGATGTTTGTGTTTTCCAAACCTTGCGGCAAAGGCTGTGAGCTCAGGGGAATCTTCTTGGAGGAGGCGACGTGGGCAAGGGCAGTAGCTACAAATGGGGCCTCAGTGGTCCTCTGCCTCTGTAGCCAGAGACGGGAGCCAATAAAGAGTAAGAACAGCTGCTACAAAGTGAACCCCAACCATGTGGCCTCTTTAGGGAGACTGGGTGTGGGGGTCCTTTTCACAGGTCAGGGTGGACCTCACTTCCCTCCTGTGGCCCATCTCCCCCTATTACCTGGACCCTGAGTGAATGAGGCTGCAAGCTGCTACGAGCGATGAGAGCACCTGGGACTTTTCTGGCCGGGCCAGGCCCGGTCCCCCAGCAGGACTGGAATCAGAAGAGCCCTCCTTAGCCCAGACTGAGGACTTGTGCTATTCATTCCCCCTCCCCCCGCCTCCCGCTCCAGCTCTGAGGCTCCCAATGGCTTCTGTTTCCTGCCTTGCTTTTTCTGAAGGCCACAGCTCCTGGAAAGGATTATCTCTCCTCCGCATCGTTAGGTTGGTTACTCAATGGGCTGAGTGCTAATACCTCTTGACATGGAACATATGTGGAAGCTGAAAGGGCTCGGTGAAGGGGAGGGCGGAAAGAGTGCCTCGTAGACCTAACACTTAGACGTAAGTTTAGAAGGTGATGTATGTGTACTCGCACTCTCCGTAATTTCCTCTGGCGGGAGCTTGGCTCTTTGCTTTCGTCTTATTGTAGAATCATCACTAAGTTAATGGGAGTGGCTACAAAAACATACTTCTACCTCCTTCCACAAGCTTTGGGCGCTTCCCACAGTCCCTTCACAGGCCAGAGTGGAAGAGTGGGAGCAAAGGCTTTTTTTTTTTTTTTGTGGTACGCAGGCCTCTCACCGTTGCGGCCTCTCCCGTTGCGGAGCACAGGCTCCGGACGCGCAGGCTCAGTGGCCATGGCTCACGGGCCCAGCCGCTCCGCGGCATGTGGGATCTTCCCGGACCGGGGCACGAACCCGCGTCCCCTGCATCGGCAGGCGGACTCTCAACCACTGCGCCACCAGGGAAGCCTGGAGCAAAGGCTTTTAAAATAAGATAGCATGGATCCAAATCTCAACCTACCACTTACTAGTTGTGCAACTTTGTCAAAAGTACTCAAGCTTTTTGAGTCCCAGGGGTCTCATCACCTGTCAGATGGAGATTCCGTAAGTTAATATTTGTAAGGGGCTGCGCGAGTGCCTGGCCACACAGTGCTTATTACCTGTTAGGTCATGTGGTCCCAGCTGTTCAACCTGGCCTGATCCTCTCAGCCCCACCCCCGCCCAACTACCATCTCTCTTTTGTTTATATGACCTCCACGTTTCCTTTGGGAGGTGGGTCTGGGAGCGGGTGGCCCCGCAAGATGGTTGGATCTGCTTCTGGGGAAATATTGATGAACACGGTACATCCCCAACCCCTCCCCCCTCGCTGGATCCAATAACGGATCAAGCCGAGATCTAGTTGGGGGGCATCAAAATTCGGAGTTTGAGCACCAGGCAGCCTCTTGAATGGCGAGCTGGAGCATCCCATCTTGCATAAGGGATGCTGTTGTCTCTGCTTCGTCGCTGTCCCCTGGTCTGCCTTGAGTGAGAATTCAGGGTGAGGGGAGCACAGAGCCAAACATACCAGCTCCTAAATCAGCGGTTAGCCAACGATGCGTGAAGGTTGAGATCCTGCTTTGCACAGGTGCAGGCCACTCAGCGAGGAGCCTGCCATGGTGCCAATGGCAGTTTAGTGAGCATTTCAAAGAGCAATCCCGTCGCAGCAGCTTGGTGCCAGGTTCTCCCTAAGAGTCAGCAGGACTCCTGATGCCTCTACACAACCAAGAGGCAAGCAGTCTTCCGGACCCAACCTGAAGTGTGCCCAGGTGCATTCCGAAGCTAGCAAAAACAGCCACTCCCCAGAAACAGGCAACACCTTCCACCAGGCACAGGAATGAGAAGATGGATTTTACATGGTGGATGAGAGAGGAGCTTTGGAGTCGGACAGGCTGGAAGTTCACTGGGCAACCTTGGGTAAATCCATCACCACTCTGACCCTCAGTTTCCTCATCAGGAAAATGAGGACAATCATAGTGGTGCTGTGAGGGTGAAAGAAAACACTACATGGAAAGTGCTTTGGAAAACCTTTGGCACAGGGCTGCACACAGAGCTGTGGTCTCTGGAGATGATGCTGCATTAGTATTAATTCACACAGCGGTTACACCACTGCTTCTCAAAGGGGAATGAACTGGGACAGATCAAGCAGCCTTGATGGAGAAAGAGGCAGAATCAATCCCTCCAGTGAAAGAGGGAGAAGGCCTATGTTCAGAACTTCTCACAGAATTGCTGAACCCCATTTCAGATAGTTGTTTACTCTCTGTTTGCTCCATCATAGGGTGGTTTTTTCTTTATTTTTATTTTTTAGGGTGTTTTTTTTTATTAATTTTTATTGGACTATGGTTGCTTTACAATGTTGTGTTAGCCCCCACTGCACAACAAAATGAATCAGCCATACACATACAGATATCCCCTCCCTTTTGGACTTCCCTCCCGTTTAGGTTACCACGGTGCATTAGGTAGAGTTCCCTGTGCTATACAGTATGTTCCCATCGGCTGTCTATTTTATACATAGTAACAATAATGTATATGTGTCAGTCCCAGTCTCCCAATTCCTCCCACTCCACCCCTTTCCCCCTTGGTATCCATACATTTGTTCTCTACCTCTGTGTCTCTATTTCTGCTTTGCAAATAAGATCATCTATACCATTTTTCTAGATTCCACATATATGCGTTATTATACAATATTTGCTTCTCTCCTTCTGACTTACTTCACTCTGTATGACACTCTCTAGGTCCATCCACGTCTCTACAAGTGATTAGGATGTTGTTTGTTTGTTTAATTCCCCTGCAACTCTTGTCCATGTACCAGAGAGCTCAGAGATCCTTTCACGGAAGCCAGACCCAGTTGAGTAGCTGCCAATTTGGGATAGAGGACAGAAAGACAGGCTGTTAGATGTCGCCTGTGCTGGAGATCAGTGAGGCTGTCCTCGGCATCTAAATCTGGATAAGCAGCTTAATTTTATCTCTCCCTGCACCGATGCATCTTGCCTTAGGGAGCCAAGCATCCTGGGAGAGAATAAGTGATGGGGAGACTCTGCCCTTTTGTGCTTCCTTTTGCTCCTGCACATGCGCTATCTTTGCCTCAAAGTTGTGCCAGCCTGGGTTGTTTTGATGCCTTACATCTTTGCGATAACATCTCATGCTGAGAGATCTAGGAGCAATAGGGAACAAGAAAGTGGGCAGAAAAAGAAGCCTCGATAGTTCTGATGGGTGAGGAGGGTTGCCAGAGCGGCCTGCAGTTTAGATACCCTTTCAAGGCAGATCAGAGTTGCACTCCTCTCTCCCCATAGCCATCCGCCTTATCCAGTGTCTGGCATTCCCCAGAACCACGTACAGCAACTGGGCTCATGAATCTACACCAGAGTCTCAAATCTAAATGCCTCCTCAGGCAAGGTCAGTAGAATAAACTTGTGAAGGGCATACATTAGGGAATAGTGAGGACTGTGGCAAACAGAGCATATGTCTTATCTAAAGGGGGCAGCCACCCCGTGGCTGCCTCCAGTGGGCCCAGTGTTACTAGAGCTTCTGATTTTTTTCAAGAGAAAATAGAAATATGATGTGTGTGAGTGAGAGAGAGAAGTGTCCCAATTTTCTTTATTGAAGTGTAGTTGATTTACAATGTTGTTAGCTTCTGACGTGCAGCACAGTGATTCCGTTATACACGTATATGTATATATATTCTTTTTCAATTCTTTTCCATTATGTATAGTAGTTTGTATCTGCTAATCCCAAACTCCTAATTTATCTCTCCCCACCCCACTTTCCCCTTTTGTAACCATAGTTTGTTTTCTATGTCTGTGAGTCTGTTTCTGCCTTGTAAATAAGTTCATTTGTATCATATTTTAGACTCCACATGTAAGTGATACCATATATTTATCTTTGTCTGTCTGACTTACCTCACTTGGTATGATAATCTCTAGGTCCATCCATATTGCTGCAAATGGCATTATTTCATTCTTTTTATAGCTGAGTAATATTACATTTTATACATATATATTTATAGCTGAGTAATATTACGTTTTATATATATACATTTTATATATTTTTAATATAAATATATATACTTTATATATATATTACATTTTATATATATATACATTTTATATATATATGTGTGTGTGTGTATGTGTGTATGTATATATATATGTGTGTGTGTGTATATATATATATAAACATACCACATCTTCTTTATCCATTCATCTGTCGATGGATACTTAGGTTGCTTCCGTGTCTTAGCTGTTGTAAATAGCGCTGCTATGAATATTGGGGTGCATGTATCTTTTCGGATTAGCGTTTTCTCCAGATATATGCCCAGGAGTGGATCATATGGTGACTCTTTTTTTAGGTTTTTAAGGAACCTCCATACTGTTCTCCATAGTGGCTGCACCAATTTTACATTCCCCCCAACAGTGTAGGAGGGCTCCCTTTTCTCCACACCCTCTCCAGCATTTGTTATTTGTAGACTTTTTAATGATGGCCATTCTGACTGATGTGAGGTGATACCTCATTATAGTTTTTTCCCAGTTTTTAACACACTGGGAGGGCTGAATGAACGGAGTTGCATGTGGGATGTTGCAAGATGCTGCAGGGAGGATTCTATCCTCAGGTCATGAGATTGGCATTTCTGACCTGGTCTCTTTACTGATAATTCGGTATTTCCTAGCAAGATGATGCCCTCAGAAGGCCCTGAACATCAAGCTTTGGAACAAGTCATCTACCGCATAGTTTATCTTTCTTTTTAAACAAGAGAACCAAAAAATGTGTGTGTGTGAAGGGTTCATTCCTGACCTGTGGCGACTTAGCCCTGTTGGATCCTCTCGCTATTCTCCCTGTTTCTCTGTTCCATAGCATCCTCCCTGAAATACCCCCCAAAGAGAGTGATTTTGACTAAAATTTAATATACAAAGCACAGTAAATTCTTGGGGGAAATTGCTACAAAGGGGATAGACAGATGGGTGGGGTAGATGAGGCATTCATAAAGAAGAAACTAAACCCTCCAGAGACCTAGAGTACCATAACTGCATCCAGCATGCACCTTGGAAACGTGTAACCTTGAACAAGCCCACCAATCTCTCAGCCTCAGTTTCCTCAACTGTAACGTGCAAGGCTGGCTCTGCCCATCTGCCCAGGTTACTGTGAGAATAAAAGGATGTCAGGAAAGCACGCTGGAAAACAGGAAAAGTATTCTAGCAACGTGAGCTTTTTTTGCCACTGGGAGGCAGGAGGACATCTGTGTGAACCCTTCGGACCCTGACCGTTATTAGCCAGATTAAACGTCAGTTTTTCTTCCTCTTGTCACTGCCACAGCTGCCTGCCTCACAGGACGGGCCTGCAGCAAGGGAGTGGGGGCATGGGTCATTGAGCTCCCATGGCAGCCCCTCCGTTACCAGCTCCAGTCCCCTGGACCCTGGCATCAAGAGCCTCCAGAGGCAAGCCAGCCATGATGCATCCCATGGGTCCCTCCCCATGAGGGAAGCTCTGAGCCAGCATTGATAAGAGAAATTTTTTAAATTCCAGCTTTTTGCTGGTTAGTTTAGTAACCCCCTCACTTTCATTCAAGAGTGGGTGAGCAGTGATTTTACACGAGGTTCAAGGGCACAGCTAGTCAGTCTAGGATCATAAAGGACATTTGTAGGACCCAAAGTGCTTGCCTTGCCAGCCCCATTCTGGAAAACACTTCCATCACCTAGGATGGACCAGCATTTCACCAGAAACACAGCTTCCTTTTATGCTTTTTTTTTTTCCTTTTTTTGGTTTTGGTTGGCCGGGGCGGGTCTGAAGAACTAAAACCATAGCAGAACGGGGTCCCTCGTGGATAGGAAGGCTGACCCTGGGGGATAGGTGTCACCTTAGAGGAGAGTGACCCCCTGGATTTGCATATGGAGTTGAGTGTATTTCTTAATAAATGCTTGTGCTAAGCACTAGGAATAAAGGGAGGAATAAAATAATGTCATTTGTGCCATCATAGAACTTACCGTCTTGGGTGGGAGGCAAACGATAAACAAGAAGACAAACAAATATTCTCTAACCATAAATTGAGAAATGCTACGAAGGAAATAAATAGGGGGCTATGAGAGACAATAGTAGGGGTCGTACTGGAGATGAGGGGGTCAGGACAGGCCTCTCTGAGGAGCTGACATTTGGGCTCAGATACAGAGGAGGAGAAGGAATCACGTTATGAAAGGCGTAAAGAGTGTGTTCAGAACATGCGTGGTGTATTTGCGGAATCACGCAGGACTCCATCCATGTGTGTGTTTGTGTTTCTGTGTGTGTGTGTGAGAGAGAGAAAGGATGTGTCTGTGTGTGTGTGTTTATGTGTGAGAGAGAGAGAAAGGATGTGTATGTGTGTGCACACATGCCTACCCACGGCTGTATTTTTTCTGGGACGATGACCTATAACTTTCATCAGTTCTCCAATGGGATCAGTGATCCAAAAGAACTCTAAGGAATTTTCTGAATCAAAATTACCCTTAGTCAATCAGCTAAAGCATCCAAATAATTGTGCCAAATGATTTTTTTTTTTTCTTTTGAGTCCTGGAAGCTCTGCATGCTAAAGCAGAAAGTGGAGCACACAGGGTGCCATTTCAGGTCTCTCTCCGAGAGCACGGGTGCAGGGCAAGTCTCCAAGTGATCGGTGTGCGACACAGCATCCGTGGTGACCGGGTGCATGAGTGCCCGGACGTGTTCGGAGGTTCGGTGGCCACAGGCATGCGAGTCCCTCTCTTTCTCTGCTGAGGGCCGGAGCCCCTGCTGTAAGGAGAGCACTGCAGGTCATCACAAGGATTAGTGAGTCACCAGCCTCTCTCCTGCCTGCAGGCTCCTCAATGCCAACAAGATCAACTGCCTACGGGTGAACACGTTTCAGGACCTGCAGAACCTCAACCTGCTCTCCCTATACGACAACAAGCTTCAGACCATCAGCAAGGGGCTCTTTGCCCCTCTGCAGGCCATCCAGACTCTGTGAGTATGCCACCTCGAGTGCCAGCGCGTGCCCAGGCAGCCAGCAACCCCAAACACGTAGTCGCAGAGAACATTCAAAATGAAGGCAGAGTGAGCACGTCCAGGAGGAATCCTGGAGCCTGCAGCGAGAACGGGATATTAATAATAGCACTAGCTTGGGACCTCCCTGGCGGTCCAGTGGTTAAGGATCTGCGCTTTCAATGCAGGGGGCGTGGGTTTGATCCCTGGTCAGGGAACTACCATTTCCACATGCTGCATGGCTTGCCCAAGAAAAAACAATTTTTTTTTAAATCATAATACGGCTAGCTCACCTGTACTAATCACTCATACCATGCTCCGTGCCCCACTGGGTGATTTCCCTGTATCCAAACAGTTAAGCCTCACAACAGCCCTAGGAGGTAGGTGCTTTTGTGATCCCCCATTTCTATGTGAGGAAACCAGAGGCACGGAGAAGTTAAGTAACTTATTCAAGGTTGCACAACTAGTAAGAAGCAGGATTTGAATCCAGGCCGAGTGGCTGCTCACCTGCTCTTTTAACCACTGTGGCCACCGTATTCTGAGCAGGCTCCATCTCTGCTGATAACCCATTCCTGCCCACCAACACCCACAAAACCAAGCCTCTGGTACAGGCACACTGTACCAGAATACGGGAGTATTTCAACACCCTCGTTAGGGAAGAGTTCCTCACTCCCGAGCACTGCAGACGTTCATAAATAGTTCCGTTAGATAGATGACACCTGAGTATAGATCTCAGCCCGTGTTTTGGATGGCTCCACCCCTAAGCTTAGACCCTAGCTCCAGCCCCCCGCCTGACCATGAGCCTGGGGGCTTCTGGAGCCCTTCTGAGTCATCTGGAACTTACTGCCCCTGTAGCCAGAGACGGGAGCCAATAAAGGGTAAGAGCAGCTGCTACACATTGAACCCCGACCACGTGCTGAGCGCTGAGTGTGGTGCTTTGGACAGTTTTCTCACTGGGCCGGGGGAAGCCAGGCCCATGGTGTTGTTGCCCTTGTGATGCTGAGGATGGTAAGAACAAAACCCGCTACTATAAATGGAACACCCACCCTGTGCCCGACACCATGCCAGCTGCTTTATGTACCGGGTGTTCCTGAGCTTGGAGAAATAAAATTCAGTCTGCTCTCAGCATAAACCCTAAGCCTGCAACTTTCATTGCCCTTCAAAATTGGCGTGGGTGAGATTGGAGACGATCAGGGGTGGGTCCTGACCCAGGTGGGGAGAGTAAGGAAGGCTGATTCCCCAGGCGGGATGCCGGCTGCACCTGTGACTGTCTTTTGCAGACAGCAGACCTCAGGCCCCCTCTCCGGGTCTTGTCTGAGAGCAGCTTCCACCTCCCCCGAGGCCTCCTGGGGCGATGAAGGAGGGAGCCTGGCGCCAGAGCCTAGCACCAGGCAGGGGGGTGGCGGAATGTGGCACCAGGGGTCCCATCTGATTAACTCCCGTCCCTCTCGCAGCCACTTAGCCCAAAACCCATTTGTGTGTGACTGCCACTTGAAGTGGCTGGCCGACTACCTTCAGGACAACCCCATCGAGACCAGCGGGGCCCGCTGCAGCAGCCCGCGCCGGCTGGCCAACAAGCGCATCGGCCAGATCAAGAGCAAGAAGTTCCGCTGCTCAGGTAATCAGCTTATGGGGCAGGGCCCCACCTTCCGACTCAGAGTACAGCAGCCCCGGAGAGGCCAGTAATCCAATCTGGAGGACAGCGCGCGCTGTAATGGCTCCTGGGGATCATCTTTGCAAATTAAATTGGGAAAATTCAGTTAGCCCTGCAGAAAACCAATTAGCTTATGGATTTAAAATAAAACACACACACACAATAAAAGCATTGTGGGGAGGAAGGCGGGTGATTTGGGGAGAGACAGAACCCAGGCAGCAGCCCATCTCCCGAGCTAGGTGGAAATGAGGGGATGAGGCAGCCTGGACACATGCGATCTTGAGAGGCCATGATTTATTTATTTTGTATTGTTAGTTTCCAAATCACGCTCCCCAAGTGGCAGATAGAGAAATAAATATACCCCAGGCCAGGCTGCAGGAAGCATGGAGCCTTGGGGGCCTCCTCTCCCCCTCTATGGCCACCTTCGGTACAGCCCTTGGACCACAGTGTATTCTAGGTTTCACAGACGTTTTTGCTCTCTCCTCCACCCCAGATGGGTGCCTTCTGATCATGGAGAGAACAGCAAAGAGTGTTGCTCAGAAAGAAAGCAAAGCCTTGCTCTCTAGTTCCCAAGCTCTCTCCAGAAACCTTCCTCCCTACTGCACCCAGAAATGAAATGGGGAGGGGGGTTGGTGAATGGCAGGGGAATTCTCAGCTCATCTTGGAAAGAGAACTTGCTCTTCTTGATGCAAGAGCTGGATGAACAGGCAGTTAAAAATGACTCTCATTTGTGTTGTTTGCTACTGGAAAAAAATCACCAAGCTGCTTTGTGCTCCCAATGGTGAGACGTTGATAGTATGATGTAGTGAGATGGGGTGAAGCCAACCCTCACAATCTGTGTGTCAGCAGGAACTGTTCTTCTCTCCCTGCCCGGAGCATCTTGTGTAGGTGGGTTTTCCTGGGGAGAAGGCTAGTGTCGGCCCTAGTCGCCGGGAGAAGACCGGCAGGCAGACCTCCACTTCTTTCACGTTGTTCTTGACCTCAAAGTCGGATTCTTCAGTCCGTGCCTCCAGAATGATCAGCCTGAGCTGTTTTATTTTTTTCACCAGAAGCAAATACCTTGAGAGGGCTTGGAGGGACCCCAGGGACTTGGCGGCAGTCTGAGACATTGATCTCAATTTGCCTTCCCCAGAATAACGATGTCGGTTACGAGAGCAGCTCCTTGCCGCGGATGAGCACTGTGCTCAGGGCTTCTAGTTTGACTCGGTTTTTCCAATAGTCCTGTGAGATGAGCAGGAGAGGTCCCCTTGCTGCAGCAGAGGGAGCTGAGGGCTCAGAGGTGAGGGGGCACCCCATGGTCACAGCAAGCAAACGGTAAAGGCAGGCTCGGACCCCAGGTCTGGCTCACTCCTCAACACCACGCGGCATGTAGGAGAGAAGGGCCATTGGGGAAGGAGGTCCAGCTGCTTGGATGACTTCCTTCCCCAGCCTCACGGCCCCGCCCCCAACCTCAGGCCCTGAACTCTTTCCTTAAGTTCCCTCTTGGGGCCGCAGCATCTCAGGGAGGAAAATGCTCTCCCAGCCCAGAGCTGTGCCCTGAGGCACAACCGTCTTGTCCCCGGGGCCCTTTCCTCATGACTTACACCCCTTGTTCCTTCTGCCTCCTCTCTTCCTACCCATGTCTGGCTGGGGCTGAGTTAATTACCTCTAACAGCAGTTGTGCCCAAGAAGAGGGGTGATAAGAGGCCGAGGAGGGCAGGGTGCCATCTGCCATCCCTGATCCCTCAGTCTGGAGGCTGGTGGTGGGGTGATCCCATCATGATCTCTAGATCCCGATTGATGCCAAGACCCTGGGGCATAGGGTGGGGATGAAATCAGCCCAGGGATCAGCCATTGCCTCGGAATGACTGTAGGCTGGGTTTGCGGATGAGGTACAGACAGAAGTAAGTAGGAGAAAGAGGAAAACAGCCAGTAGACCTAGAAACAGTAGAGCTTAGCTCTAGCTCTAGATCTGCCACTACCTACCTATCTTTGCACTGGAGGAACCCTGGCTTCTTTTCCTATGTGGGGTAGGAATGATTAGACATTTTAAAAAGACACAAATAAGGAAAAGGGACAGGGTTTCTGGATTGACCCTGTCTAAAAAAATTTTTATACATCAATACTAAACAGAAAGATTATTCCTATAAAGGTAGAGAAAGTTAGAGCTGTGATGATCCTAACATATAACATTCTATATGCTCTTATTTTATGTAGCTACAGACAAGAGAGGTCAAGAGAGCTAGCTACTGGTGCACTCCAAAGGCCTTGGCTTTGAGAGGCACTGGGGCCCAGACCTGCTTAGCACTGAGGGATGCAGAAGCCATATCTCTAAAGCTCTGTGTTTCCAGGAAGCTCAAGAAGAAAGAAGGAGGGGCAGGTGACACGTACTGGATTTGACAGATAATAAGTCTGCTTTTTACTTTCCCCTAAAAGCACTCCCATTGCAAAGACAGCTGATGTAATTAGGAGCCAATTTGAGGGCTGCTCTTGCAACGCATAAAGCTCCTCCTTAGGCTGGGCATCTGGCTTCCCAGCTGCACTGTGTCTGCCTCTATCAGCTGTATCCGCCGCCCTGGGCAGCAAGATCGGGTTAGAGGTGAATGCTGCCGGCTGGGGTAATCTGACCATCAGATTAAGGCCTCCTCAAAAGGCACCATCTGGCTGCCTGAGACCCCAAGCCCGTCCTCGGGGGAGCACTTGGCGGTTGCAAAATGCTGTCTGCCTTCCGTCATGCCTCCCCCACTTTGTGTGTGGAGATCCAGTTGGCAAGAAGAAACTGGTGGTGAAGAGTACAGAGTGGTGTAACCCCTGTCCTCATCTGTACAAAGATGGCAAAGAGTAAGACACTTCTCAGGGAATCACAAAACTTTAGAGCCCCCAGAGATTACCCAGTCCATGCTAGAGAGGAAGAAAATGAGGTTCACACGGCAGTAAGTCTTATCTAAGATTATAGAGTGGTATTTTCAGGACAAGATTTGTAACCCAGGACTTCTGATATACTGAGAAGATTCTTGATAACTTTCTCCTGGGCCCCTCCATTTCTTTCTGTTGAAGGAAACCAAACAGAAGGAGGGGAATTTTAAAGCTTGGGGACAGGGGCATGAAAGGGCTGGATTTTCCCTGCACTGGTGCTGAGGACCTGATCAAACTTGAATACGAAATCCCCAAACCAGAGTGTTCACAGAGCCCTGCCTGTCTGGAGGCGCTCAAAGCAGAGTTGAGTCTAAATTATAGTGGCCAGCTCTAGCCGGTCGGATGGGAGGGCTTAGCAAGAGGTGGAGCCAGATCCGGAGCTGTGGAGTGACTTGGACTAACCAGTCAGTCATCACAGATAACCTATACACGTCAATATGCTGCCACCACCTTGTCCTAAAAACACACTGTGGAGGAACGGTGACCCCGTCGCTCCTGTCAGAGGGCAGGGCAGTGAGGGTCCCAGTCTGGTCTCTTCAAGATGCCCTGACTCTGGTCTCTTCAAGATGCACACATCTCTTCACGGCTTGGGTGGAAATTCATAAAAACGGCCGCTGACCTTTTGCAGATAAGGGTGTAAAGGCTGGGCACCCTCCCTGGGCCCATGGCATCAAGAACAACTGGTTGTTGGTCTCCCCAGCCCACTCCATGATTTACAGTCATGGCGGAAGTCAGGAAGGACCCTAGAAGCTGGTATCTTCCACTTTCTTTCCTTTTCTTGGTTTGAAAGAGCCTCCTTGTCATGATCATTGTGACTGTGGGTTTCTCAGTCCCAAACCCAGGGCCCTGGGGCTTCCCCAACTTTCTCCCTGCTAGGAACATGTATTTTGTCTCAATGTCACACCCCTTCTCTACTATACCTTGATTGATCTGTGATGAACATCCGTCAGCCAGGGGTTTCTGGGGGCCTTGAAGGATACTGAGGAGACATCAGAGGGACTTTTTCTAAAGAAGAGCATTGCAGCTTTGCTAGACCACTAGGAACCGTGACCTGTCTCTTTACGGAAGGCGCCGGGGGAACAGCCTGTCACGGAACCACTCTGCTACGGGATGGGCCCTAGGCAGCAGACAATGCGGAAGATGCCTCTGCTAAGTTCGACGTCTTGGCACATCTAACGGTGTGATTGAATGGGGTTCAGAGGCTCAGTTCAGGCCTGCGAAACGATCCCAGACATTTGTGGTCATAATTCCCCTTGGGAAGGATCCGTTCTACCCTGATACTCCTGAGTAGGGATGTCCAGGGGCCTCCCACCCGTTCTTCTCCCTTCCTCCTGTGTCTCTCCCGGGGCGGGGTGTGAAGGGCGGTAGGGCTCCTGTCTCCGGACGTGCTCCTGTGGAACCCCGCTCTCGGTACTAATCACGCTCAGTGGGGGCCTGCTCCGGCTTCCGCTTCTCCACGCTGCTTCCTCTGAGCGCTCCTGTCCTCTCTCTGACGCTGCTTCCTGACCTTGACTCTGACCAGTCGCCGCGGGGCTTTCCTTTGTGCTTGATCTAACCATGTGGTGGAACGATGGAAACGGAACATGGTTCTGTCAAGCACCGCGGAAAGCACCGCGCTCTCCTGCAGCATGGCCCGCCACCGCTGGACACCTCTTCTCTGCTCTGGAGCACCGCAGCCCACCACCCGCCAGACCCGCCTCTCTCGGTCCAGCCTCACGAAGGGTGGGGGCGGGTGGGAGTCTCGAAGGATTCACAGAGCACCTCCAACTCCAGGTAGCAGATCTGGGCTGAAACAGGGATGGGGAAGCGTACGGGGGACAAGCTGAGATCTGCATCCACGTCTCTATCCCAAATGGAGTTGCCATCCCCCAAATCTAGTCTGGATGCCAGCCAAGTGGTAAAGTAGCTAGGTCTGAGCTCAGACACCACTGTTTTTCTTCTTGAAGAGAACACGTATACCCAAGGCGTACGCCCTTTGTTTCATGGAAGAGTCCCAGCCCAAGGTCACTTTCCCACGTGGCAGTTAACGCAAAGCTCACACTGCTGGTACCCACCCTCCACCTACCATCTTTATTGGAAGCATTAGGACTTAATGTGAGCATGAGAATGATGAGACTGCCATGAGTCTGAGACACTGGATGTAACCTGAGGCTCCTTCTGGAACTGACCCCCTCTCCTCACAAGTACTTTGTCCCCCGTGCAGCCTAAAGTCCAAGCTGTCTCCTTGACCTTCTAAGCACAGTTAACATGAGGCGAAAGTGCTGGGCTCTTCAGTGGTGCTAGCTCAGTGCCATGTGGGGTCTGTGCGGAAGCCCACTGCCTCTGATAATAAAGAGAGGGGCGTCTCGGCACCTCCCGTGCTGCTTATTTCTTGATAAATCCTAGACCCAGTGTAACCGGAAGATTGTGTTGTTGGTTCATGCCGTGGAATGTGTGTGCTGTCCCATGTGAGAGAGGGCCCTGGCTTGAGCCAGGAGCTGGGCTCTGGGCTTCCATGGCGATGTGTGACTCTCACTGTCTCCTGTCTCTCGGGTTACCCCTCAGAGCCAGGGCCACAGCCGTTGCTGAGGAGTGGAGAGTCCTGTTTGCCTCTCTGGATTCTTTTCTCACGGGCTTGCTATGGACCGGGTGCTGAGCTAGTCTACATCCTCACCTTGTTTAATTCTCACAACAACCCTGTAAGTCCCATTCTGCACATGAGAGCAGAGAGGCCACCTAACTTGCCCAGGGTCACTGGACTCCAGCACGGCTGCTCTTTACGACTGTGATCCTCAGCGTTCCCAGCTGCGGACAGGCCCATGGCCTTGAGTTATAAAATCAAAAAGACCTTGACTTGACTCGATAGGGAGTTGAAAAAAATAACACTCCCTTTCCAACTTCCTTCTGTTAATAGAAAATGACTTGAGCAAGAAAGAGAGCAAGCATCCCTGTTTACATGGCTCCTCCCCTCCAGCATGAATACACCAAGACCCATTTGGTACAGAACAAGTCCTCGGGCCTAGAGAAATTTTCTTTCCCTCTGAACAGAGAGGGCGTTCTGAGTTCCTCGGCACTGCTGCCACCGTGCCAGGGCCAGGCCTTCGGGAGTGGGTCCACAGGGTGCCCTTCCACGGGTGCCTCCCTGGTCCTCCGGCAGCTGGCTGTGACCAGGCAGTGACCGGATGCAGGCCATGGCCATTTCCCTCTGCTTCCAGGCAGATAGCTGCATTCATGTTAGACTCTGACAGGGAGAACTTACTAGGACAGCTGTCTGCCCAACCAATCTCCAAACTCCTGGTAAACAATTGGTGTTTTCCAGCCAACTGGTGTCTGGTCCCCTGGCCTTTGCCGACGAGTGGATAACTGTGAACCTAGCAATGTTCTCTTGATTCCATTCATGACCTATAACCTTTGCTTGTCCTTTCAAGCTGAAGAGCCCCGGTAGGCCTCCTACTCCCCCCCCAGTTCCTCTTTCTGCTCCTTTCCTCCTTCTTTCATCCCGCCCACCTTAGGGGTATTGGAGGTAGAAGAGGAGAACTCTGGACACGTGCGTTGGCAGGTCCTTGGTACTCTGATAACCGTGCATCTGTGACTTCCATTAAGCAAACTGGTTGCCCAGAGGATGATGCAAAATGCAGACTGCTAGTGACAGCAGCCATCCTGGGCCCAGCGCTGGCCTCTGCAGCCAAGTCCATCCAAAGGATGGGAGCTTTGACTCCCCACCTGCCCCAAGCCCCTGACCATCCAAACATTACATACATCCTCTCCTGGGAAGTGGCGGCAGGGCAGGGATTCATAATAAAACCGCATTGCTGTGGATTTCCACTCCCCTGGTCTATTGAAGTTTCTCTGTGCTCACGT